>NW_021566593.1:0-555 GCF_001605985.2 Dendrobium catenatum
TGCATAAATTATAAAGCCAAGTTTGTGGGCACCAGATTTGCACAAAGAAGACACTCCAACACAAAAAAGGTAATTTGGCAAGTATAATGGGACGAGTAGATATCTAAGCATTTGACATCTAAAAGAAGAAGTGAAGTGTCAGACCCATCCATGAGAGCAAACACAGCTGCTACAATGTGCAGAAGACAAAGCAGCCACGGTGCCATTTGGCAGCAAAACTGCCGGTCAGAGGACACATACCACATCCTTATTGGTAGGAGATTGTTTGAGAATGGATCATAGTGATATTTTCGACCAGGCATTAGCTCTATGTGAGCTAAAGTTATATTTGAATTTGTCCACCTCGGCAAACTTGTTCGGAGGACGGATGGATTTTATTTTCAGTGGTTGATGGGTTTGTTTCAATTTTAAGACATTTGGAATTTTTTTTTTGAGTTTTTAGATTTTAGAGTAGTTTATTGGCATTTCAAAATATTTATGAACCCCTCCTGTTGATATCTGTAGTCAACACAACCATCATCGGGGTGTTTGGGGCATTTTTATTTGTAGATTGAA
>NW_021566594.1:0-1308 GCF_001605985.2 Dendrobium catenatum
TCTTTTGAACTGTTTGTACTGTATGAACTTGGGTTCAGATGATATTTAGAGTACAAAATGGATACATAATCAAATTGATCATAATATATGAAGTGAGGTTCGTGAGACAATGTCTAAAGTACAAAAAGGTTATGTACCAATTCATCCCATACAAATAGAAATTTTTTTGAACTATTCGTATTGTATGAAATTAGTTTTGTGTAGACGACATCCAGAGTACAAAATGAGATCATCCATATTCATACCATATGAAGCATATTTTTAAATAATAAGTTTATACTATATGATATAGGGTTCATATAGAAATCGACTAGAGTATGAAATGGATTTGTACAGAATAGTACCAGATGAATCTGTTCAATTTTGAACTATTTGTACAATACGATGTTAGTTCATACATACAACTGATAGAGTACAAAATCCGTTCATCCAAGATCGTATAATGATTTTTTTTGAACTGTTTGTATCTATAAAGTACAATCATATTGTACGATCCAAGTACGTCAAACTTGAAAGTTTTAGTTTTCTAGATAATTTTTCTTATCCTTTCTAGATGAGGGTAATAAAAATTAACTATCAAAATACTTTTATGAATTTTCTCTTGAGAGTGAGAGTGAGAGTGTTTTAAGAGAGTATTTGGAAGTAAGGATTGAGAGATCTTGCAAGTGGAATTTGTTAAGGAATCGCAAGGTTGCCTAATGGTGAGGATCTTTTTGTAAGTTCTTCAAGTCTCTATCCTACTTTTTTGAAGACTATTGAGAGAAGATATTTGGAGAAGATCTGGTACTCTATCATTACCAAGAAGGTGAGAAAGGACTCGATACTCTACCGTCACTAGGAGGGTAAGAAAGGACACTGGTACTTAGCCTTCACTACGAGGATAAGAAAGGATGATGGTACTCTGCCATTACTAGGAGGGTGAAAAAAGATGACGGTACTCTTCCGCACCGGGGATGATGGAAGAGAGATTATTATAAGTGCTTCTCTTCCTTGCTGTGAGAGAAAAGGAGAGTCACTTTGGTATAGTGTAATACCTAAAGAAGGAATCTTTATGGAGTAGACGTAGGTTTAGTTGGACTGAACCACTATAAAATTATTTGTTCTTCTGTCTTTATTTTTAGTGCTTTTTATTTTCTGCACATTTACTTTTAATGGTTGAAAATTTATTTTTGAGAAAATTTTATTGTTGTGTAAAAAAATCTTAAATCAGTTTTCTAAAAATCCAACAGAGTTTTAAATTACCAATTCACCCTCCTCTTGGTTAGCCTTGGGACAAATCTATTATGTCTAACAACTTATTCGAACATT
>NW_021566595.1:0-301 GCF_001605985.2 Dendrobium catenatum
GATCATTGAATTCATGCTATTGTTATCAATTAATCATGCCTACTGTTGTCGTTGGTTATGCTAGTAATTATAGTAAGTATTATTATTATTTATTAATTATGATAATGTTAACAATAACGATGATTACTGTCATTGTCATTGCTACTGATACGTCGTCAAAAAATTATCTTGATGGGGCACGAATCTCTATGCAAAATCAAGTTGGAAACTTCCAAAATTAAAATTGGAACCATCCGAACTCCGATTTCATCAAACTTAAAGTCAAACTGAGCGTCTCGGAAATACGAACCAAACGACACCA
>NW_021566596.1:0-228 GCF_001605985.2 Dendrobium catenatum
TTCCAAACCATCCATAATAGTAATGCGTATATCCTTGCTGTCATCACGTCTTTCTCTATTAATCTTCTGATTCCTTGTAAGAAGTATCTCCAATTATAGAAATCTGGAATTTTGAATCCCCATCCTCTTAATACCTTGCTAACTTTCACAAGTATTAAACAATTAGACGTGACATAATCAAGGTTCTCAATCACCCCACATCCTATATGACATAGACATTTACCTAAA
>NW_021566597.1:0-352 GCF_001605985.2 Dendrobium catenatum
CGAGGACAATCTACAAGCTCAACCGTTTGAAGACCTTAAAGATCTAACGATAAGAATTTCTCAAAACACTTTAGATCTAGGTCACAACACATAGATCTAAGTAATTTTTCATATACCTCATTTTAGAATGCGAAATCGCTCCCCCACGAATGCTCTTCATTCGTTTTACTCATATTTAAAATTTCATTATATTTTGTTGTCTCGATCGAGAGAGTGAATTTTCTTCTTCTCTTTTTTTTTATTTTTATTATTTTTTTTGAAGGATTTAAATAAATTTAAAATTATTTTCAAATCTATATAAAAAAAATATAATACATATAATATGTCATTTTCTTCATGATTTTGCACTCCT
>NW_021566598.1:0-647 GCF_001605985.2 Dendrobium catenatum
GTATTCATAGATGATTTGTATGGATTGCAGATCTTCTATAGTGACTTGAAGGAATTCGTATTGTTGCTTGTGAGTGAACCGACATTTCACTTCTATTCGGGATTTTAATGAATGACCTTCATTCATTCATTGACCTCTTTATTTGCAGGGGATACATGTCTTCTACGACAACCTCCTAGAAGTATTTTGTAGAAGATCAATTGCTACTGCATCGAATCCACCCTTTCACCAATCTTGGGTGGTTTACTGATTGTATTTTGTAGAGACAGATCATATTTGATACGGGCTTTTAAAGATGCCGTAGGAAAGTCATTTGCACCAGTACCATATCGGCGATTGTACTTGCTTGCAAAGACGGATCTTCTACTATCAAGTAGTAATGCTGTCTTCTCAATCTACAGGCAATATTGCTAGCATTGGAGGTTTCAATGATGTATTTGGGAGACATACACATTAAGCAACCATTCGTTGTTCTTGTGAGTACATTGCATTTAACTTTATAGGAGCTATTGTAAGAGTTCGTTGTAACACTGAACTGTCACTTCTTGTTGTTATGTCGCCTGATAGTTCTTGCATCTCAACCATTTAGTTTGAGTTTGAACATTGTTTTTATTTAAATTGGAGTTCTATCAAGTCCCCAAGCACAA
>NW_021566599.1:0-771 GCF_001605985.2 Dendrobium catenatum
GAGGCATTCCTCACCACCATTTTACCCCGGATGTCCTATAAAAGACTAATCAGGCTTCCATTTTGTGGTTAATGAGCTTCTTGATGAGGTCAGGCAGAAGTAGTGGCCACCTCAATCCACTATTCTGAAAGGAGCAGGAGGGGCGGGATCCTTTTCACCTTCTACCCTGCTGTCTAAAAAAGGCCAGACAGGTAGTTAATTTTACTTACCAGTTGAGCGAGCCGACAGAGTCCCTAGGAGGCCTTCCTCAATGCTTTTTTACTCCTGATGTCCTATAAAAGACTATGCAGTCTTCCATTTCATGTCTTCTTTACTTTTGCTAAGGTCAGGCAGAAGTATCGAGTCACCCCAATCCACTGTTCTGAGATAAGTAGGAGGGGCGCGATCTTTTCATCTTCTACCCTGCTGTTTCTATACGGTTAGGTGGGTAGTTGGCTTTACTTGGTAGAGAGAGCCTTATAAAGCACCTGGCAGGAACTCCTCATCTGTTTCCCTTAGTGTCCTGTTTTGATTAAATAGACACCAGATTTCATGACTTCTTTATTTACTGTCTCGAGTTGGTCAAGCAGATATTGAGTCACCCCAACCCACTGTTCTGAGATGAGTAGGAGATCTTTTCACCTTCTACCTTGTTGTTTCAATACGTTCAAGCAGGTAGCCAATTTTTCATACTTGGTTGAGGGGGCCTGACAGAGCACCTAGCATGAACTCCTCATCACCTTTTCCCCTGAGTGTCTTGTTCCGATTAGGCAGACACCAGGTTTCGTGACT
>NW_021566600.1:0-316 GCF_001605985.2 Dendrobium catenatum
AAGCCTCTGTCTTTAAAAAGCATGTTTGAAAAAACTTTTTTGAAACTACACTTGACAAATGAGCTTTTAAAGTAAAAACAAAAAATAAATAAAATAAAAACTGCCACAAATAAAATTTTAATTTTAAAAATACTAAAATACATTAAAATATTTTTCATTATAAGTGATACATCATCAAAAAATAATCATGATCGGGCACAAATCTCGAGGCAAAATTAGGTGAAAACATCCAAATTAAAATTAGGACTATCCGAACTCCGATTTCAGCAAACTTATAGTCGAACTGAACATCTCAGAAATACAAACCCATCAACAC
>NW_021566601.1:0-225 GCF_001605985.2 Dendrobium catenatum
GCAAGCTGTCACTCCTCCCCAGAACTAAGAGAGGTGCTCTGCTGTCACTGCTTTGAACACCGCACTGACTGTCACACTGACTGGAGCTAGTAATCATCTAAACTATCTGAGCAACTTTTCCTTGAGGATTCACTAAGTCACTATCTTGCAAGTGAATCTCACTCCTAGCCATAAGGCTCTCTACTCTGTCCTTGAACACATAACAATCTTCAATCACATGACCAA
>NW_021566602.1:0-1129 GCF_001605985.2 Dendrobium catenatum
CACTTGAGAGATCCCTTTGAAATTTTAAATATAGATTGGGTTTGATTGAATAGAAATGTTTGGGGAATGATTAGTGAGTGATTATTTTATAATCATTCACTAATCAAAACTTCGTTACCTTAATTATCATCAATTTTTGCATGCTTAGGTTGTGCACACACCACATAGTGTAAGGCTCTCCTAGATTTAGGAACTGATTGTGCTTATGTATGTGTAACATGTATTTGGTCGAGGGTTAGTCAAAACTTCAATTCAAACCTATTAAACTTAGTGTCACTAAGGATAATAATTAAGGACATGTGTTTAGAGAACTTAGAATATTTCCAATAATTAGGATTCAATTTCTCTTGAGTTGAAACTTTGAACACTTAAACTTAGTGACACTCTCAGCCCTTAGAAAAAGTTTCACTTATTTTAGAAGTCATTAAGCCCCTTAATCGAATTTCCTAAGTATAAGCCTTAATTAACCCTCAAAACTTTTAAAAAATGCAATAAATCCATTTTAAATCCAAAAAATATGTATAACCCCTATAACTAACCAAATTTGAATTATTAACCAATGAAAATTAAAAACCCTTTAAATTGACAGTAAATTAAACCTTAATTGAATTTTAAGTGAAATTAAATATTTTAATTGAAATAATTAATTAATAATTATTTAAAATTCCAAAAATTTCCCAAACACTTGGGAATCTCTACTTAGGTCATTCCTGACCTTAGGAGCTGATTTCAAGGAGTTGGGATCTCATTTGGAGCAAAATCCCAAAAGGGGCCTCTAATTAAACAATTTAAAAAATCCATTAAGTAGTCAAAACTTTGAAAATTCATAACTAATTCAAGAAAAATCAAAATTGAACAAACTCACTTGCATTCAACTCATAACAATGTCTAACATTTATTAAAAATATTAAAATTCCATAAAAGCATTAAATTCAAAAAGTCAACAAATCGGTCAACTCTAAGTCAAAACTAGTTCAAAACTTCAAACCTTCATAATAAAATGTAGAAAAATCCGATTTCAACGTGCTTACTTTCTAACTGATCGTAGTGAGGTCTAATATTTTAATAAAATGTTAAAATTACATAAAACAGTCTTAATCAAAAAGTCAAATTTTAACCCTTTAATTAA
>NW_021566603.1:0-569 GCF_001605985.2 Dendrobium catenatum
CAACATATAATTTCCTTCTGAGTGTTCTTGCAACCTCCAGGAATAGCCTCTCTTTTCCTATGATCAATAAGTGAAGTGCCAAGAAAAGAAGAAAACAACATTATTTGAAAATCATCGCCTTAAGGCGTGCAAGTAATTACGTAGCACAGGTATGACCAGCTGAAAATTAAGGTCTCTTTTAAGAAGGACGCTTAATTGCAAGCTAGGAAAGTAGCACTCTGTATTCCTGCTATTTTTGGTTATCATAGAGATTTTACCAGAATATAAGGCAGTAATTATTAAATACTTTTTCATTAGTATGTAATACATTCTCAAAATTGAGAATATTCACTTCACTAGTCATCGATTTCTAGCAAACTGGAAAGCACCTATATGATTATCTTATGAAGGTTCACAACGCAATGTAGGGAATTTACTTTTCACGTACTTTAAAGGTAACATGTCAAATAAAATCTCGTCACTCTACCATCTTCTCTTTATAAAAGGGACACACATTTGTTCAAAACTACAATAATACTCAACCCATTTATCAGTAATCACAAATTGAGGAATTTATATTGCCAAATTTC
>NW_021566604.1:0-796 GCF_001605985.2 Dendrobium catenatum
CAGATTGAATTCTTTGATTACCTGGGAAGAATTCACTAAAGTTTTTCGAGACTGGTTTGTTCCTCCTTCTGCACGACAGCAGATGCAGGAGAGTTTTCTGAGACTTATTCAGGGAAGCAAGACGGTGATGCAGTACGAGGCTGAGTTTACTGCCTTAGCCAGGTATGCTTCGTAGTTGGTTAGTACTTCTGCTGAGAGGTGCTACAGATTTCTGAGAGGATTACGAGATACCTTGAGGCAGCCCCTGATACCGTTCCGGATTACTGATTTTTCTGAGCTTGTGGAGCGAGCTCGTCTGATAGAGAATGACATGACAGCTACTCAGCAGCGGTGAACTGCGAGTAGGAAGAAATTTGGAGGCGAGACTTCTGGCAGTGGTTCCTCTGGGAAGAGGAGATTTGTAGCTGATTCTGGATCTGTTGACTCCAGGAGGAGCGGAGGGTCGTCTAGTACTGCTACCAGTACGACGAGTTCTGGATCTGTCAATATGGCACCTGTGTGCCAGAGTTATGGATGGCGACATCATGGCCAGTGCTACAGGATGGCTGGTCTGTGCTTCAGAAGTGGTCAGCCAGGACATATGATTGCAGAGTGTCCACAGGCTGGATTTGATCGGCGTTCTGAGTTCCGATCAGAGGGTTCTGTTAGACCTGTCAGTTCAGCAGGAAGACCGAGGACTGTTCCTCCTCGCCCTGAGGGATTTTCTGGTAGAGGTGGTAGTTCTAGTTCTGGACCACGGAGACCACCTATTATTCAGAGGGAGTAGTTCTGTTGCTTCAGCTTCTGCTCCAGTTCA
>NW_021566605.1:0-353 GCF_001605985.2 Dendrobium catenatum
GTGGCACGTCTGGATTGGTGTCCGGACGGTCCGGTCACCGGACGTAATAATTCGCTAGAGAGCAACCTTCCCTCTCTCACGTTTCTCCTCCTTGGCCGACTATTGCATGTAGAGGAGAGTGTTGGCCGAAACTTCTTGCAGCTCCTTTCTTTTCTCTTACTTGGACTGATTTACTTGGCCGACCAGAGACCTGGAGAGGAGAGTGATATAATGCATGAGGAAGAGAGGCACGAGAGAGCTGTACGTGAATCTGTGAGCTGCCCCTCCCAAGCAGCTGGCCCTAGCATGGGCAAACCTAAAAAAAATAAGATAAAATGACTATTTAACGAAACAAATTTTAAGGATAAATATGT
>NW_021566606.1:0-248 GCF_001605985.2 Dendrobium catenatum
GTGGTTCCTGATGCTAAGTAACCTTGCACACACACACGCACACTTAGGATTTTTAACTGATTTTACAGTTTTCTGCTTTTACTCACATCATCGGGGATGATACCAAAATCATACTGGATGATCATTTAGGAATATAAACCCTAATTAGGGTTCCCTATTTAAGGCATCCATTATTAAGCAAATCATCCCGGATGATGTTAACATCATCCTGGACGATAGGCTCAAATCAGAAAGAATAAGCTGCAAGA
>NW_021566607.1:0-1324 GCF_001605985.2 Dendrobium catenatum
GCACATTCTTTGGCACAGTCCCATTTTTACGGGGAGGCAGATAGAGGGTGGCGAGTTCTTCAACTTTATGCACCTCACGCGGAATGATTTCTTTGAAGTGTTGTAAAGGGACACACATGACTACGAGTACACTATCTGAAATTGATAGGCTGTCAATTCTTCTAGAGAACACATTCTGCACATTGTTCATATAAATAGAATCGTAGTCATAATCATCATTTGAAAATCCGACCTGCCTACTCCATTCATCCATTGACTGGCACACTCTTCGAGATTTGTCAGGAGCAACATTGTCCTCATCTGTGTCACTCCCAAGATGAGGTACATATCTCTTTTATTTTGGAATGGTCGGCGCTGCCTTCTGTCTCCCCACCTGCTTCTTATCACCTTCCTGTTCAGGTCGCTTTGCAGCCTTTGAGTTTGATGCTCTAGCTTCGAGAGAGCTCGAAGACTTTTGCTTCTTTGGCATGAAGTACCGTGCATCTTCATAAACCGTTGCTTAAATATCACCAGAGATCCTGAATTCTTCTCCATCTTTGAGATACTTCATACACTGGTGTAATGTAGACAGGACAATACCATATTCATGCAACCAGGGACGACCTAGTAGCGCTTTGAACGAAGTGTCTGCGTCAATCACATGGAATTTAGCTTCTGTATGGAGCTCTCCAAATATAAGAGGGAGCATCAATGATCCAAGGGTCTTCTGCCCTTTCTCGTTGAAACCATGCACCATCAGCTTATCTGGCCCGAGGTGTTTCACATCAAGGCAGAGGGATCTTAGTGCTTTCAAGCTTATCAGATTTACGGAGGATCCAGGATTGATTAGGATTCGACTGATGATCAGCTTATCGCTCTCTGCAGTAACATACAGATGACGATTATGGTCTACAGTTCCGAGCATCATGTCATCTTCGGAGAAAGTAATGAATGGCTCATTTCGAGCTTGCAAAACCTCAGTCAAACTACATTCAGCAAAATACGCCTCGTATCTTTCGGGATCTTTAAGTGCCTGAATCAGTCTCTCGAAGGTCTTTAGACATTACCAAGGCATCGTATATGCTGAGTTATGCTGGGATTTTTCTTAGATGGGATAAAATATTATAATCTATCCCAGTGGTTGAAGTCTTCCTTTTCTTAGGATCTTCAGGGATAATGTCATCGTTGATAATTATCTATTTCTCCTTATCTTTATTAGAGACTCCTGTCTTTGGTGGAGGCGGTAGTATCTTACCGCTTCTTAACTGCACTTGAGCAATCTCCTCCGGTTCAAAGTCATTTAATAGAGCATTTTCTTCAGAATCGACCATTGTTGCATCTAAGG
>NW_021566608.1:0-321 GCF_001605985.2 Dendrobium catenatum
GTAACATATAGACATATAATATTATTTTTTAATATTTAATTATTTTTATGTTGTATTTGCGCCCTTAAAATTGAACCCGATTCCGCCCGTGACCCACACTGCATGTTTGTAAATTTCCCTTAAAAGAATCCATCATCATGAAAGTTTGCTTAACTGACCGTCGACGTTCAGTACAACGAGAGCTATCTTCAATCATTTCTTAATTAATAATTTGCGGTCAGATGTCATAATCAAAATATATTAACGTTGTGGGAATGTAGAAGGAACTGACAAATTAAATGCAACATATAGTACAAAAAGGTTTATGATTGATAGAAGGTA
>NW_021566609.1:0-2608 GCF_001605985.2 Dendrobium catenatum
GTCATTACTTAATTTATCGTCATCTAATTCGTGAACTAAACTTAATTAAGCAAAGAGTTTTGGTAGCAAGTTTTGAATCAATACTTGTATTATTTTTCTATGTGCAATTCGCAATTCATCGCATGATTGTTTCACATCAAACCTCCTTCAGAAAGTCTAAGATCAGATCATCTACTCTCCTCAACTAGAATGTGCATGTTTGTGGGTGGAACATTGCACACCAAAGCAACTAAAAATAAAAAATAAAAAATAAATGAATTTTGGTCAAAGAAAGATCATTTCACTTATACAGTTATTTTGAAAAATTGCCAAAAAAATTTACATATGTTTGAGTCCCAATGACAATCTTATTTCTTAACAACCAGTAGCCCTAATCCCATTACATGTAAGGGCACTATTTGATAAAAATATATTTGGTGTTTCTGCCATTTTTTCTTGCAATTTCCAATTCAATATAACAATTCTCTAACTACCTATTCAATAATATTCAACCTACTAAGAGTGTTGATCGACTGAAATCACTTTCACTCAATGATTAGTTGATTTAAAGCTTTTCATTTGTGAGGACATAAGGTGCGTCATGAAAAATGCAATCCAATAGTGTTTTAACCTTGAGAAGAACCTCATCTAGAGAATTCAAATTCATATCCTCTCTCCTCTATAGCATCTAATGGGTGAAAGTTTTCTCATCTGAATTGTTAAGAATTCAGTATAAAATAGATTTTGGTAAAGGAAAAGACATTTCACTATAAAATGGTCCCCCCTCCTAACATTTTATATCCACTACAGTACAGTTGTACCCACCCTTCTTCATTCCTCTCCCTCTAATTGCATTAGTACTCCTTGGAATCAATTACCTCTTTCATCCCTTGATATAATCTCCTCCCGACCCAACTTGGCCCTCTTCAGATTGGGTCAGCTCTTTCAGTCCCTTCATCATATTTTTTTTATTTTTTTTATCTGGATCAAAATATCATGGCATAAATGTTTGCCATTTCTTTCGTTTGTATCATTTCATTCATTGAATATTCAATTGCCTGCTAGTATTTCATTCATTTTAAGGCAACTTGGACTAAAGTTGGATGTGATTCAACAGGAAATAACAACAACAACAACATCAAGCCTTTATCCCACTACGTGGGGTCGGCTACATGAATCCTTTTTCTCCATTGTGTTCTATTAAAAGTCAAATTCTTGTTTAAATCTAATAAAGAAAGGTTATTCCTAATATTTTCTAACCAAGTCTTTTTAGGTCTGCTTCTACCTTTCTTAACATAAGTCAAATCTAATACCTCTACTTTCCTAACCGGGTCATCAGAAGGCCGCCGTTTTATTTAACCAAACCATCTAAGGCGACTCTCTCTAATCTTATCTTCTACTGAAGCTACTCCAACCTTTTCACGTATATGCTCATTTTATATCCTATCTCTAAGGGTAAAGCCACTCATCCACCTGAGCATCCTCATCTCTGCCACACTTAACTTAGTATTATGCTTCTCTTTTAATGGCCAACATTCGGCACCAAAAAGCACTGCAGGCCTGATGCATGCAAATTTCAGTTTATTTTAGTTTTAATGCATAGGTAATTTATTTATTTATTTATTTATTTATTATGCTACCCTATGATGGAAAGCATCCAATGATTATGAGTAGGTAGTGCTCGGGCTTGGCAAACTTTGGGTGTGCTAGCTATTTGGGTTCCTTGGTTCTTGGGTTGCTGGTTGCTCTCGGGTTGGGCTTGGCTACTCAGTTTTTGGCTGTGTTTTTTTAACAACTATGTGTCAACTCATTAATGTTTGAGCTGTTGTTTTTCAGCTCATTATGATAGGAAGTTCTCCTCCTTTTTAGCTCATTATGTGGAGTGTCTCTTGCTCTTTCCCCTTCCTCGTGGCCCATCGATTTTTCCTGCCTGGCTGCCTGTTCCGGTTCCACTTGCAGCCTGTCCCGGTTCCCCTAGCCATCTGTTCCTTCCCTCTTGGCTGCCTTTTCCGATTTTCTGTGTGGCTGTTAGGGTGTTGTTTATGGACTGAATGTTGGCCTTCCATTTCCCCTTACCTGATTGGTTCGGTTGGAGGTGGTTTGGATGTTTGGCTGCCCCCTTTTTTCCTATAAATTTGAGGTGTTTTGAAGCATAAGAAATTTTTTATTATTGAGCTAAGTTCTCTAAAAAAACCTGAGGGTTTCTTCTTAGGAAGGCTTGCGAGCTTATCTGATTCTCTCTTCCTCTTTACAATTTCTTCTTGGGCTTCTTATCTCCTTCTTCTATCCCCAAGTTTCACTCCACTTGTATCTTTCTTCTTAAGCTATTGGAGGTGTTGGTTGGCTGATTTGGTAGCATTTGTCGGAGGAGTTTTGGTGGACGTTGGACCTTGTAGCTGTGGTGGACCCTTGGTTTGCATGCCCTTAAGCACATCTTTTATATTGCCTACTATTTCGTTGCATGTGAGGAAACCTCTTGCTGGTTGTTTTGAGGGTATTGTTTTTTTATTTTTTATTTTGTTTCGTTTGTTTTGAAGTTTGTTTGGATGTTGGTATTCTAAGTGTTGAATCGAGTCATGTTCTACTAGTCCTGGTGTTCTCCTCTCTTGGCTCTTCCTATCTAATTGCC
>NW_021566610.1:0-377 GCF_001605985.2 Dendrobium catenatum
CAGCTGGGGGCAGGACGCGATGTGGGCTGACGAGGTCACAGACTTATGCTGATGCAATATATGTAGGCAGAAGCAGGCAGGATGCAAGTCAGGCGGGAGGTGTAGGTGGGATGCGGGTGGGACGTGCGAGCGAGTCATTTTCGGGTAAAATTTGAGTTAGCAGGTTGACCCAGACATTACCCAATTTTTCAAATGGTTCAGAAATTAAAACCTGAACTAGACCCATTTGTTAAACATGTCATCCTGAAACTAGAACTTTCAGATTGGATTTGAATCGAGTTTTCGGGTCGTGTCATAAATTGACACCCCTATATACATCAAGCTCAATTCACAAGTCATCTAATGAAACACTCCAAATCTTTTTTGTTATTTTTAAT
>NW_021566611.1:0-372 GCF_001605985.2 Dendrobium catenatum
GGTTAGTCGCTGGGACATAAGCTTAGGTTTAAAAACCTAATTCATAGTGAACAAGTTTCAATAGACTTGACTCAAGAAATTAAAAATAAAAAAATAAAAATTATAAACTCTTTTAACATAACATATTATACCTAATCTTGAGCCCTAAATCTTTAAAGAATTATGTATGTTATACCCAGGGGTGCAAGTAAGCTAAGCCAGCTCAAGCTTGACTCATTTATGGGCTCGCAAGTTGAGCTTATTGTACTCACGAGTCGAGCTCGAGCTTGAGTTTGAGCTTATTTGGTAAACGAGCTCAAGTTCGAGAGTGAGTTTGCTCAGCTAGTGAGCTCGCGAGCCGGCTCGAATAACTATTAAATACAAATATTAAAA
>NW_021566612.1:0-328 GCF_001605985.2 Dendrobium catenatum
AAAAATTTGTTTAAAAGAAAGCATAAAATTTGGCTCACAATTTTTCTCTATTATCTTATATATAATCAACGTTATTTTCATTAAATTCTATTTTTAATTTCGAACATTTTGTTTTGATATATAAAAGTCTATCTCAATTACGAAAAATTATTAGGTGCGGACACTGGACGTAGAGATACGTCCGCACATCTATTAAAAATTTAACACATTGAGTGCACTTTGGTTGCGTTTTTTTGTGCGTTTCATCTCAACTTTAGTTGCACTTTGACTGATCATTTGTTGCGCTTTACCTGTGCTTTACCTGCACTTTGACTGCTCTTTTGTTGCG
>NW_021566613.1:0-843 GCF_001605985.2 Dendrobium catenatum
AATAATCAAAAAATTCCTAAAATTCAAAAATCACTAAAAATGTAGAAAACCTTAAGTTAAATGTAAAACTAGCAACCAATCAATATTAATTAAAATTAGTCAACATTTAAATCTTAATCAATTTAATTCACTTAACTATACTGATTACTACAAGGTAATCCGGGCGTACGAGGCTATTAACTTAGCCCCAAAGAAGGTAAAATAAATTTAATGGCCCTAGTTTAAAAAAAGTAGTAATCACCCAATCTTTAAAATATATTTAAAAATTAATCTTAAGTCATTAAGATTTAAATTTTAATTAAATATTATCTTAAGTCTTTCAACCAATTAGAACATCAAGCAACTTCAATCAAATATCTTATATAGGATATATCCAAGCTACATAGCCTACCTCACACACTTTAGATGGTTTACTAGGACAACCAACTCTAGATCTATGTTAGGTCGATGTTTATTTTGCTGTTGTGTGCTAGGTTTTTTAGTTTTCACTATATATTGTTTGTTAATATATATGAGATTATTTATTTAATTTATGTACTATATGATATGATTGATTGTGTGTTAAATCTACCCTTAAGTTAGGGATGATTTATACTAATTTAATATTATATAGGTGGCCATGCTCATACAAGGCATTAAAATTAAAAAGGACAAAAATAATTAGACTTAATTAAAAATATTTTCTACATGTGCTTCAGAAATTTGCTGAGACCCCCTTTAAATTAAAAGAGCATAGCCACACATGACTATAATATGAGTATTTTAATTTCAAATATTAACTGCTTGAGATGATTTGATTATAACTGCTTAGGATAAACCTACAGGTTATTGAATATAGATTTT
>NW_021566614.1:0-313 GCF_001605985.2 Dendrobium catenatum
TGAATATATGATTGAATTATTGTTATTGTTACTGAAATACAAGTGCAGACTAGTTATTAAGACAATGGATATGGATATGGATACGGATATATTTATGGATTTCTACAACAGCACTATGGATTTCTACAACAGCACTATGGATTATCCACTTGAAAAACGCCTTAATAGCCAGTGATTGTACTTGTTCAGTAAGACTATTGTATTGAATTGGTATTGTCCTTATGATCTCATTATGGATTTATTGATATTGACGGACTTTTTGTATTGATTATTGATTTATTGATTTTGAATGGATTTACTGACGGATTTACGG
>NW_021566615.1:0-6061 GCF_001605985.2 Dendrobium catenatum
CATCTATGAAGCTCTTCTGATGTCAAAGAACTTTCGAGAAACCTTAATACAGGCTCTCAAAAATCCAGAGAGATCTGAAGCATTTTCGCAGAAAGGTGTTTGAGTGAAGTTCTTTCATGCCAAGAATGAACTGTTTGTTACTTGCCAGAAGAGACTCATGCTGGGATAGAATAATAATCGTCTCTTATATGTCAACGGCAGAAAGTGTGGCATATAATAAGAGAATCCTTTGATTGACCCTGGGTCTTCAATAACTCTTATGAGCTGCGCACATTTGAGATATTATCCTTTTGATATTCAACAATCTCGGGTCAAGATAAACTTATGGTGCACGGCTTCAATGAGAAAGGATAAAGAACTGTAGGGTCGTTTGTTCTTCCCCTGAAATTTAGAGAGCTGTACACAGAGGTCAAATTTCATATCATCGATGCAGACACTTCATTCAAGCCATTCTTTGGTAGACCTTGGCTCTATGAGAATGGTCTTATCCCATCAACTATGCACCAATGCATGAAATATCTAAAGGATGAAGAAGAATTCCGAATTTTTGGAGATATACAACCCTTCGCAGTACACGAAGTAAAAATTTACGATGATGCAAAATACTTCATTCCAAATGAAGTAAAGCCGATGAAATCTTCTAAAACTAAAGCATTGAGCTCAAGAAGTACAAAACAATTCAAAGAAGTTGAAAAGCTTGCAGGAAGAAAGAGTGTGACACCTAATCTTCCTAAAAAAGTTAATACACCTCCTAAATCAAATAAAATTGCACTCCATTTGGGAAGTGACACGGAGGAAGATGATGATATTTCAGAAACCTACAAGCCTTTGATTAAAGAAAAGCCAATGGAGAATACTTTTATAGTTACACTGATCCCTCCACAACACTTCAGAGAAATCATATCCCGTGAGGTTCATAATATTGAAGAACTTAAAACATTTTATGTACCTCCCCTACGCGGAAGTAGTGGACCGGGAAGCTTATTTTACAAATTTGGAGAGTATCAAGAAGATGATATCAATGAGCTTGAGAATTTTGATGAAGATAAAGAGATAATCCCTACAGAAATGCCTAGATATTGTCCCAAAAGAATTCAGCAAATGATACGAAAAGTTAGAGTTCATAATAAGGTCGAGCACGTTTCTTTCAAAGAATGTGGTGTCATGAATTATCTAAAATGGGTAATCGTGATATAAAAGGCTTGGGATTTATGGCAGCAGAACATACCAAGCAAAATATATGTTATACAATAAATGACAAAAATTCGATGACTGAGAATACGGATATAAATGAAGAAAAAGATATGGAGGCTAAACATGCACCAGAAGAACTTGAGGATGGTGGACAGGCTGCTACCATGGATGAGCTGAAGGAAATAAACTTGGGAACTGATGAGGACCCTCGCCCGACCTTCATCAGTGCTCTTCTCTCTAAGAATAAAGTTGAAAAGATGAAAGCATTACTCAGTGAATTCAGGGACTGCTTTGCTTGGACATATGATGAAATGCCAGGCTTATCCCCTGATATAGCTGTTCATAAATTAGCCATCAAATCAGATGCAGTACCTGTTAAGCAAGCTCCAAGACGAATGAGATTAGAAATTGAAGAGCAAGTGATAACAGAAACTAAGAAGCTCATCGAAGCAGGTTTCATTCGAGAAAAAAAATATGCTGATTGGATAGCCAACATCATCCCGGTGAAAAAGAACAATGGACAAATCCGGATATGCATTGACTATCGGGACCTGAATAAGGCGTGTCCAAAAGACGACTTTCCACTTTCAATATCAGAACTGTTGATTGACAATATATCCAATTATGATATATTCTCATTTATGGATGGATCGTCGGGATATAATCAAATCAAAATGGCACCTGAAGATGAAAAACACACTTCTTTCAGGACTCCTATTGGCATATTTTGCTACACAGTCATGCCCTTTGGCTTGAAGAATGCTGGGGCTACATACCAAAGAGCCATGACGTATATATTTGATGAGCTTATCCACCAGAAAGTTGAATGCTATGTGGATGATCTTGTTGTCAAAATTATAGAACGAAAAGATCATCTTAAAGATCTAAGAATTGTATTTGAAAGGATCAGAAAATGCAATCTCAAAATGAATCCACTCAAATGTGCCTTTGGAGTTTCTTCAGGAAAATTTCTTGGGTATGTTGTACGGCATAGAGGGATTGAGGTTGATCCTAACAAAGTTAAGGCAATTATAGAAATGTCGCCTCCAAAAAGTCTCCGTCAACTTCGTTCATTATAAGGACAACTTGCATTTATACGGCGGTTTATCTCAAATCTATAAGGCAGATGTCAACCATTTGCGAAGCTGATGAAGAAAGATGTTCATTTTAAATGGGATAATGAATGCCAAGAAGCTTTTGATAGTATTAAGAGATATCTGTTAAGCCCGCCCATCCTTACAGCACCAATTCCAGGAAAACCTCTTATCCTATACACTGTAGCGTTGGAAGAGTCCCTTGGAGCATTGCTAGCTCAACATAATGAAGAAGGAAAAGAAAATGCACTCTATTATATAAGTCGAAGATTGATCGGAGCAGAAATACGCTACTCTCCAATTGAGAAGCACTGTCTGGCGTTGATTTTTGCTGTCCAAAAGCTCCGCCACTATATGTTGTCTCATAAAATAACATTAATATCAAAGATCGATCCGCTGAAGTTCTTGATGACAAGACCAGCGTTGATAGGTCGCCTAGCCAGGTGGGCAGTGATACTTCTACAATTTGATATCACGTATGTCCCCCAGAAAGAAGTGAAAGGGCAAGTATTAGCTGATTTTCTAGCCGCATATGCTGGTTCTGCAGACTCGCCGCTCAATGACGATCTGCCAAATGAACAAATTCTGGTTGTCCTAGAAGAAGAGAAATCACAAATGTGGGAAATGTATTTTGATGGTGTATCGTCAATTAAACCTGCCCAACCTCCAAACCTCCCCAAAGCTCAAGCCGGTATCGGTCTAATTTTTATAGCACGGAATGGAGGAATAATGAGATTCTCATTTGGTTTAACCGAACCCAGAACCAATAATGAAGCAGAATATGAAGCTTTAATAGTGGGTCTTGAGATCGCTATTTCGATGGAAATTCAAAACCTCAAAAGTTTTGGTGATTCTCAACTCATTATAAATCAAGTACTGGGTATTTATAAAATCGGCAGAATCGGATTGATTTACTATCATAAATGAGTCCTCGAGCTCATGAAGCAAATTGCAAATATTACATTAATCCAAGTATCTCGAGCTCAACAGTAAAGCAGATTCTTTAGCAAAACTTGCTAAAGAAATGACGAGCATGAATGACGAGCCGGTACTAATCAGTGTCAACACACGTCGAGTACTAGAGCCAGCAATTCTAAGTTCCCCGCAGGTAGAGGGGTCAACAAATCCAAGCCAGCAGGACATAACTTCGGTTATTCCTCAATCTCCCCAACAAATTATTCCTGAAAATCAACATGATAAACCTCAGATGTTTACAGGAAGAAAGTTTGGTAGAGCCTCTGAATCTTGGCTTGAATGCCTAGAAGTTGAAGAGCAAAATGATTGGAGAAAGTCTTTCATCGACTACTTCAGAGAAAGCAAACTCCCTGAAGATAAATCATTAGCTACGCAGATCAAGAAGAGAGCATTTCGATATGCGTTTGTTAACAATACGCTATATCGAAGATCATTCGATCAAATGTGACTACGATGTTTAGGAAAAGATGAAGTTGATAAAGTTATGTCTGGAGTTCATGAAGGATTATGTGGTGCACATCAATCGGGTCCTAAGATGGCCATTAAAATAAAAAGAATAGGTTATTACTGGCCATCAATGGTAAAGGACTGCACAAATCATGCAGATATATGTCATGAATGCCAAATTCATGGCAATATTATACATCAACCTCCAAATCCTTTACATCCTACTATAGCATCCTGGTCATTCGAATGCTGGGGGACAGATGTAATAGGGCCCATTGATCCACCATCATCTGCTGGACATCGCTTTATATTAGCGGCAATATATTATTTTTTTAAATGGGCTGAAGCAGTTCCATTCAAAGAAGTCACTGCTCATCATGTGATTAACTTCTTTACTCATAACGTTATCTACAGATTTGGTGTACCACGCCGCATAATCTCAGATAACAGTCCAGCTTTCAAAAGTACCAAGATTTATAAGTTCATTGAACGACATAAAATTGATTGGCGATATTCATCGATCTATAATCCAAGGGCAAATGGATTGGCAGAAGCTTTCAACAAAACGCTCGTGAAGCTGCTCAAGAAAATCCTCACTAAAAATAAAAGAGAATGGCATACTAAGATGACAGAAGCATTATGGGCATATCGTACTACTTACAAGACACCAACAAAAGCAACTCCTTATGCACTGGTGTTTGGAACTGAAGCTGTGTTGCCACTTGAAGTTGAACTACCGCCACTTCGAATAGCTGTTCAGTACGACCTCACAGAAGAACAAAATGCTCACCTGCGAATGGAAGAGCTTGATGCACTGGATGAAGTCAGGCTCCAAGCTCAACAAAATTTAGAAATCTATCGAGCAAGAATGGTAAAATCTTTTGATCGTATGATATGCCCTCGAGCATTTCAAGAAGGAGAATTGGTCTTGGTGCTAAGAAGACCAATTATCCCACACCGGAGAATTGGTGATAAATTCGAACCAAATTGGGAAGGCCCTTTTGTTATCGAGAAAGTGTATCAATGAGGAGCATATCAGCTCATCGATCTAGAAGGTCCACGACCTATGCCACCGATCAATGAGAGATATCTGAAGAAATATCATTCTTAAGAAAGCAAGCTGAAAATCATCCTCTGTAAAGAAAGAAAATATTTCTAAGATATCTTAGAAACCCTCCCATAAAACAGGGGGCATTTTTAAATTTAAAAATGCCAAAAATATGATGACGAATGAAATTTCCCTTCAAGGCAGGGGGTATTTTCCCTTCAAGGCAGGGGGTATTTGGGTCATCATCGAACCCCAAATAAATATTTAAAATCATTCATGAAGCTACAACTGCATAAATACATGGTATAAGCTGGTACCTTCAAATAAGAAAATATATGATCATCACAAAAAGTGAAAATTAATCTTCGAAGTTGCCAAAATTTTGAAGTTCAGATTGAGAAAAAATTTTGATCTGACAACCTAAACAAATCAATTTTGATAAATATAAGTTGTTATAGTACAAGTCCTGTGCTCGAACAGATATGATATCAATCTCAACAAGCCTATATGCGGCAGAGTTACTAACAGCTTTATCTACTTAACAAGCCATGATAAGAGGCCGTAGTAGGAAAGCACCTGTTTTGTTAGTTCGATGACAAATACTATCAAGTTTGATATTTGTCAAATTTAACAAATCAAAACAGTTCAGATTCTGAAGATTTCTTCAACTAACAAATGGATTGAGGCAAAATCCAGAAGAAGATTATCAATCAACTCAAAGGCACCAAGCCATAATGAAAATTGTCGTCAAGTTAGAAACATTATCCTTCAATAAATCTATCAAGCATAAAGCTAAGATCGAAGGAGCTTCTATTCTTCAGCATGTCCGATAAAGCACAAAGCTCAGGATTGAAGAAGTTATTCCGTAGTTCTTATAAAGCCATTGGCTGAGCTAAGGGAATATTATTATCATCAAGGTCCATTATACATAAAGCTTTGGACAGATGATTATTTATCACCGACCTAATATCATTCTAAAGAGTTTTAGGTCATCAAAGGTAGATCATTCATCAAGCCCATGAAAGCACAAAGCTAGGACAGAAGATATATACTATACCTAACAAATCAAGAAGATAAATCAGGAACATCTAAAGGATTCTCTACATGACATCTTCATTCAAATTTTAGAGATCTGTAGAGTTAACCAGCTTGCAACAAACATAATCTGCTACAAGGCGCATATCATATTTGTTGGGGGGCATTTGTTGACTTGTAAGAAACGAACCAGACCCAACCTATACACTCAACCGCAATGTTTAAAATTGTGTATTTGGGTATTGAGGCGTTTTTCATTCGTGAGGCG
>NW_021566616.1:0-1495 GCF_001605985.2 Dendrobium catenatum
CGAATAACACATAGGCCCATTTAACTCCAATTAATTAGAGGTTTTTATGAGTATTAACAAATGCCAGCCTTAACACAAATGGCCTACTTGCTATTATGTGACTTATTGATTTCTTTTTTTTGGGAAATTTTGGGGCCATGGCCCATAATTTTCATTGATGAATAAAAGATTACAAGAAATGATGAATACAAGTAAATGACTACCTTACATAAGCAAAAAACAAAAACTTATGTAGGGTCAATAAAGAAACCTCAACTATACCCACCAATATAATAAAAAGTAATACAAGGATAAAAAAACAAAAGACTGCTAGCCAAAAACGGTCACAATCAAAAGCTTGACTGATCCAAAAAGAACATGAGTCTGCAGAAAGAGAAACCAATCTACAATCCAGGCTTTGAGCAGAAGAAACATTCCAGCTTGCACGATCCGAAGGTGAAGAGTATAATTCCTGAAAACATAAAAAGCATGAAGAGCAAAAACTGTAGCAAGAAGCAGAACCAAATGATACCATAAAGCAGCATATTATAATTAATCAGCTCCAATAAACATTTAACCAGGACTCAGAGAAAAGAGAGATGACCGAAAAAAATTCCCCTGGTTGCCCGAAGACCATCCAAGGGGGATTATTATGATTGAAAAGGAGCTTCATCATTGTCCTGGTTAAAGAACCAGCCCACCAGCAATCCACAGCAATCGAAAGATCCATATAATCAGAAATTCCCCAGCAGCACATCAGAATTTCTCCATTTACAAACTCTGCCAATTACCACTTTTTTCACAAAAAACTTAAGAGAAGAGGAACTGCGGAAAACACTGCCAAATCTCCGATTATTCCTCTCCCTCCAGATTTAATAAATTAAAGTGCAAACCGTCAGCAAGTAGAAATTCAATGTATTGTGTGATCCATAAAATTAAGTCTCCATCCAATGAAATAGTTGCATGATAGTAGGCCGTAACAGAAAATTCATAGTACCAGGTATGAGAGAATTGAAAATTGTAAAGGAGTAAGGGCAATAAAAAAAAGCTGATTAACAGATTCAGGTGCAGAATGACACAAAGAGCAATTCACCGGAACATTAATGTTTCTCAACCTTAAAGCATCTTGGGTTTTCAAACCCCCAACCATGGCAAGCCACGCATAAACCGAATGTTTAAGCATGTTCTTTTTATGCCAGATAAAATTATACCAATTACTATCAGATAAATCAGAGTAGAAGTCCTTGATAAAATCTCTAAATTTAGGGTGAGCACAGTCCTTCCAAAGCAAGCAAGCACCATCAGACTCCAGAATTTGAAAACTGCAAACTGCATTTTTCAAAATCTGAGGAGTATTATTACTAAAAACCCAGTTAAAATTGGATATGTAATTCTTCATATACGGAAATGTGAAACAGTCCAGAGAAACACCACCCACATAATCAGCCAGAGTGGAATTGTTGCACCAATGATCCCAACGCACAGAGATGGGTGCATTAGGAGTAATAACGAATTT
>NW_021566617.1:0-325 GCF_001605985.2 Dendrobium catenatum
AGTTCCGGGTTCGACCCAAACCCGACCCATGACCCAAAATTAACACCCCTATAAATGGCTCATGAGCTGAGTTTGATGAGTTAATAAGCCAATCTTGAGCCAACATTGACTCGACTCGTTAACTTGCTTCCCATTCATTTTATTATTTCATTATAATAATTATTTGAATCATAATTATTATAATTATTTTCTCTCTTTGATTATAAACATGCATGCTTGTAAGTCAGCTCAAACTAGTCGAATTAAGCTGGAGCTCAAGCATGAACTTGATTAATTAATTGAGATCAAGCTCAAACGAGAGGAGACTCGAACTCAACTCGACTCA
>NW_021566618.1:0-1101 GCF_001605985.2 Dendrobium catenatum
AAATTGGCCAATGATGCCAACAAAAGAAGCGCAAAGATACCAAAATTGAAAATCTATAAAAAGATGTGCAAAGCGCCACTCAATTGATAAGAGGCATAAAATGAGCCCACTCAAAAGCAATATATTCTCTCTTTTTATATCTTTTAGAACATAGAAGTTTTGATTCTCAATGGCTTGATTTCGATTGTTTCGCGATCGTGACAGTTTTACTTTGGCTCATTATTTTATAAAAGATATTTTTTCTTAAACCAAGTGATGGATGGATTCTTTTTCTCATATCCAATTAATTCTTTGAGTTAGGTCATTGATTTCAAAGGACGATTCTACCCTAAGAAAATGTCTGAGCTAAGGGTAAGCATGTCCGGATATTCTACCACTCTTTGGCTTGTTGAGATTGTTAACTCATTAACCCACAAGTTTTTAAATTAATCACATGGAATACTAAATCATTTTCATGCCTTGGTTTAAAAAAAAATGTTTTGCTATTGGTTTTTTTTTCTTTTTCTCCTCCTTTTTGATATGTCAAAAGGGGGAGAAGTTTATGATGTTTTTACACTTGTCGATCCCGAAATTTTACTACTAACTGTCTTCGTAGTGTTTTTCCATCATAAAAAAGGGGGAGATTGTTGCAAATCGATTTTCATGACATGTTTTGATGGTTGACAAACACTATTGATTCTCTTGGACTGCTTGTTACTTCTAACTTTTCAGGAATTGAAGATCGGACGAACAAACGAAGCCAGTTCAAGATTGCGTAGGTTTAGGGTTGAGTCAGTATGTACTTTATTTTTTTCTCTTCTTGAGTGTAATGATCAAAAAGGCTGATGCTAAGTAACCCTACACACACTCACTTGAGAGACTTAGAATTTCTATTTTTACTCATATCAGCCAGGATGATATTTACATCGTCCTGGACGATCGGGCTTAAAATAGAAAATCTAAACAAGTATTCTTAATTAAGGTAGCCGTCATTAACAGATCGCCCTGGATGATAAGCTCAAAATAGAAAGAAGTTGCCGCCATAAACAATTAAAGTATTATGTATTTTTAATAGTCGGCCAGGATGATCATTGATCAGCCTGAACGATATTCACAAATTAT
>NW_021566619.1:0-253 GCF_001605985.2 Dendrobium catenatum
AGGAATAAGCATCCCTAGTGGCATCCTAATTTTCATCTCGAGGAGAAGTATAAGCATCTCCAACGACATCTTCTCTTCATTAAAATTTTAAATCTTAAATCTGTCTCCAGGTATAAGTCCTCCTACGGCATCCTATTGACATTTTTGAAATTAGGAATAAGCATCCCTAGTGGCATCCTAATTTTCATCCCGAGGCGAAGTATAAGCATCCCTAGCACATCTTCTCTTCATTAAATGTTAAATCTTAAATCCA
>NW_021566620.1:0-276 GCF_001605985.2 Dendrobium catenatum
TATATATATATTATCAACTAAAAAAATAAATATTATACATATCATAAAAATTAATTAAACAAAGGGTATGCTTCATAAATATGAAAACTTCGACTTAGTTATTTAGTCCTACATCACCTTGAAAATTTCACTTTGTAAGATTTATATAATTAGTTGCTTTTAAATATGATAAAAAGTTATTTGGAGTGGTAAGACTATAAGACTATTTGGTTGGAAGTAAAACGAGCGTGAGGTATATTAAATGCAGATAAGGTTTTAATTTGAATGGATGAAAAA
>NW_021566621.1:0-456 GCF_001605985.2 Dendrobium catenatum
TTATGTGAAAAGTCATGTTAGTCAGTGTTATTGAAAACGTTTACGAGGGGCTTCATGTTTGAAAGATTTATGACTCACTTTATGTTTAAAAGAACTTTAGTTTGTTTTAGGTTGGAAAGATCATGCTCATGTTTATATAGCAAAAATCATGTATTTGAAGGAATTCATATATTATGTTATGTTTTAACATTGGATACAAGTGTGATTTTCTTTTGGATATTTTGATGTCATGAAACATAAAGGGCAGAAGTATGTTGGAAAGCTCTATGGATTGCTTTATGGTTAGAAAATTCTATGAGATATTTTATGTTGAAAAGCTTTCTGATTCACATTATATCTAAACTCTTATGACTTATTTTATGTTGAAAGGTTTCATGAGTTGTTTTTATTGGAAAAGTTTTGTGAATCGTTTTGCTCTCAAAATTCTACCATATGCTTTGTGAGTGTTTTACGATA
>NW_021566622.1:0-497 GCF_001605985.2 Dendrobium catenatum
TTATACCGAGCAATACCGAGTTGTACCGAGTTTTTTCTAGGAAAAAATCGGTACAACTTTTGTATAACTCGGTATTGCTTGGTATAGTTCGATATAACTCGGTATTGGGTTTTTACGTGATGGTATTCCTTGTTATTGTTTGGTATTGCTCGGTATTTCTCGTTTTTTGGCGCGATTTGGCCTCCGACTGGACGTTCCTCTAGGTCCGGTGAACGTCCTGTCGGAGGACGTAATAATTGTTCCTGTAGCTGCCGCCATACCTTCACGTACATAAATATTTACTATTGCCTTTATGAATGCTTATCCTTCATTCCTTCAAGTTAAGCTTTATATAAGATTTTAAATCTACTATATACCGAATATTTTGAACATTTATTGATATAACATTTGGTCGATCTTTTTTGTTCTTTGAAACAAATTTTATCTGTTATTGTAATTCATGTATTTTCTATTTTTTGTTGTATATTTTTAAAATATTTCAGTCTATTTTACCATTC
>NW_021566623.1:0-230 GCF_001605985.2 Dendrobium catenatum
ATAAGTTAAAAATAATATCGATTGATATATTTTCTCGTTTTGCATGCCGATCGCTCCGCTTTACGTGTCAAATTCGTCGAATATCAAAATTGGACAAATTGTAGTGCATTTAGTGTGTTGACGGCATTCCGGATGCACTGGCGAAGTCCGTTTGTCAATCGGACGTCATTTGGCCGTCGTCGAGAATTAATTTCCTCGAAATACATATTATTATATTTGAATCCCCATTT
>NW_021566624.1:0-250 GCF_001605985.2 Dendrobium catenatum
ACCAGGTCATATCAAGACTGATTGCCCAAAACTCAAAACTACTCCTAGCAAGGAGAAGGTAGAGGAGAAACCAATGGCAAAGAAGAGCAAGAAGAAGTTTCAAAGAGCTTTCTGGGCAGACTCAGCTTCAGACTCATCTGAGACTAAAAAAGAAGAAGAAGTTACTAATCTTTGCATGATGGCAGACAATATAGATCACTCAGATCAAGAAGCGGTATGTGACTTAACCTATGATGAATTATTTGAAGTT
>NW_021566625.1:0-280 GCF_001605985.2 Dendrobium catenatum
CTTTAGAAATTATTCTGAGTCATTCAACTGCTTGAGTCTCATCATCAATTGTATGTGAATCGCCTTGCATATGAGCTAAATGGAATGTCTTTATGCCTCCATTTGTGATTAGACCACACATCCCTATGATTGTTCGTTGCTTGTAGGCATGTTATAATTGTGAACTTTTCTTGTCTCCACACATTGTTTGCAACATGTATGAAGAGGTCACATGCATCTTTCATTTGATTATGAGAAAGTTGCATCTATTGATAGCTTGCACCATTAAACTTAATGATTG
>NW_021566626.1:0-486 GCF_001605985.2 Dendrobium catenatum
ATGCTAGAAGCGCCGGACCCTTTTGGGTAATTTCAAAGGTAAATAGCAATGCTTATGTGATGGACCTTCCTAAAGGTTTTAACATCAATCCTACATTTAATATAGAAGATCTAGTAACCTTTGAGGGACCAGAGTTGAATCCTAACAATCCACTTCACACTGAGCCTCTTGAAACCCCACCTAGTGAGAACCCCAGCCTTCCTCCACTACCCAAATTACCTTACTTACCTAATACAGAGAAAATCGAAGCAATACTAGATGATGAGATCTTTTCCACAAAAGAAGGGGGTCGCCGCAGGTACCTAGTTCATTGGAAAGGAATGCCGGAGGCAGAGGATACATGGATGATCGAAAGGAGTTACAGAGTTTGGATCCAGATCTCCTAGAGATGTACGAGAGCTCAAGAGACTTCTACTCGACGGGGTCGAGGTTTCTACCACCTGGGGAGAATGATGAGGACATCGATCAGAGATTCAAGCATGTGTA
>NW_021566627.1:0-800 GCF_001605985.2 Dendrobium catenatum
GAGAAAATTCTATAAGATGGTGGTGAGACCTGCAATGCTTTATGGTGCATAATGTTTGTCATTAAAAGAGAAGCATAATATTAAGTTAAGTGTTGCAGAGATGAAGATGCTTGGGCAGATGAGTGGCTTTACTCTTATAGACAATATACGAAATAAGCATATACGTGAAAAGGTTGGAATTGCTCCAGTGGAAGATAATATTAGAGAGAGTTGCTTTAATTAGATGGTTTGATCACATAAAATGGCAGCCTTCCGATGACCCGGTTAGTAAAGTAGATGTATTAAATTTGAATTATGTTAATAAAGGTAGAGACAGACTTAAAAAGACTTGGTTAAAAAATATTAAAAATGATCTTTCTTTATTAGATTTAGTTGAGAATTTGATTCTTAACAGGCCATAATGGAGAAAAAAGATTGATGTAGCCAACCCACATAGTGGGATAAGGACTTGTTGTTGTTGTTGTTGTTGTTATTGTTTGATATAAGAGGGAGATCAATTTTCTTCCCATTTTATATTTTACGTTTACTGCCTAACATAGTCTTCAAACAGTAGATCACACCGATTAGTGTGATCTAGAATCTGAAAATTATTTGTAGATATGGATCGAATTGTTTAATATCTTCATAGTAATTTATCTAGTAAGAAAAAGGATAATTAAATAAAATATTTAAACTCTTTTAAAAATTTAGTTTTATCAATATATTTCACTAATCAAAATTATCAAATGCATCCTATTTTTAAAAAAAGCACATTTAATTCCTTATAATTTAAAGTCTCATGTTTTGAAATCATAATTAAT
>NW_021566628.1:0-283 GCF_001605985.2 Dendrobium catenatum
GAAGAATAACCTAAGAAGACACCCTCATCAGACTTGGAATCAAATTTTTCTAAGGGATGTTTACCATTATTTAAGATGAAGCATTTACACCCAAAGACATGTAAATGTGAAAGGTTTGGTTTCCTATCTTTAAGGAGGTCATATGGAGTTTTATTCATCTTCGATCTAATGTTTACTCTGTTTAAAACATAACAGGCTGTGTTGACTGCTTTTGCCCAAAAGTATCTAGGAAGGGTATATTTCGCCAACATTGCCCTAGCAGCTTCTACCAAAGTTCTATTCT
>NW_021566629.1:0-394 GCF_001605985.2 Dendrobium catenatum
GCTTCTCACTGGTCCAAACAGCGCAGCCACATGTGATTGAAGGACCGACGGTACAATAAATTGTTGACTAGTGCGTTTGATAGGGCACGTTTCTTAATCTGGTTGGAGAGTGACTTATCCTGGGGAAGCTTTCCTTCTTTAAGGTAGTCAATCAAGGGTCGTCTCCAATCGCCTTCTTCGTCGGTTGTCGAAGATGCAGAAAGGATCTGAAGGGGAGTCTTACTAATGTGTTCCAAATCTATAAGAGAGAGGGCTTTACGACCCTGAATCTCTATAGGTATGGAATCCTCCTCAGGACATGCAAATTCCTTTGCAAGTTTTTCTAAGGCATCCGCTATGGAATTGCTTCCACGGGGAAACCTATACAAAGTGGTGGTAGGAATTTGTTCCAACA
>NW_021566630.1:0-460 GCF_001605985.2 Dendrobium catenatum
GATAACCAAGTGTTTGTGCCTGATAAAATTAATTTTTCATTATGGAGTATGAGTTGTCTTGAAGATCTGGGAAAGATGTCCTTGGACCGGAATGTTCTGAATGCTAGTGTTAACAATGCGGTTAATAAATGGAGGTTTGGTTTTGGTATCATTGGTCAGATAACTGATGGTAATTTTCTAGATCAGTCGTGTAGGGGTAAATGTGTGGATACTGATTGCAATGATTTTATTATGGCTGTTGAACGAACATCAGGTGTTTGTAAAAATGTCTCTACTAAGGATATTTCCTTGCAGCAGCCAATGCTGAAACCCGGGTCTTTTTCGTCGGTTAAGGAGTCTGATGAAATCAGAGATGATCCTAATGCTTGGAAGAAGTCCATACCGGTTTAGCTAAGATTGTATGATGATGTTCGAAGTTTTTTTAGGGAAGATGGGATGGTTAAGCTGGACTTAAATAAGG
>NW_021566631.1:0-215 GCF_001605985.2 Dendrobium catenatum
TGTTATTCCCCCGGCTATACTTTGGAATATTGAAGTCGGCAAGGCTCCTCTTTTCCTCTTAAAAGAGGGCTGTTTGGCAACAGGATTTATGATAAATCCTGAAAAGGGGATTTGAGCGCCCCGTAAATCTCACGGCCGAATAAATCCTCCGTTTCTCTCTTTTTGCTGTAAATCCCGTATTTAATCAATCCTGTAGTTCGGCGGATATACGGGAT
>NW_021566632.1:0-230 GCF_001605985.2 Dendrobium catenatum
ATTCTGTTAATCTGTTTGTTCTGATCTGTCTGAATTTCTGATTTCTGTACGATTCTGCTTCTGTTGATTTGATATGTCTGATCCGTATCTGTTCTGATTTGATCTGTTTCGTTCTGATCTGTCCGATTTGATACCTGTCTGATTCTGTTCTGATTTCTGTACGGATTTGTCTGATGTGTTTGGTTTTGAATTATGAGAGTTTTGATTGGAGGTTTGTCGCTTTGCTGAGC
>NW_021566633.1:0-605 GCF_001605985.2 Dendrobium catenatum
GTTTATCAAAAAATTTTAGCTCTCTATTATTCAAGTTCTAAATTATTTATTCAAGGAAATTAATTTTCTGACTTTTAAAATTAAAAAGCGTGGGTTTCATATTATATTATTGTGTGCCAAAACATTCACAACGGTAGAGAAATATATGATTCAACATTCTAGCTTTGTACAAAGATCCAACACATGCACTTATAAGAAAGAGGTTGTAAGAGTCATAAGAGACCCCAAAAGTTTTACATAAAAATTCTAAAAAGGGAAAAAATTATGGGGCCTTGCCTAGTTAAATTTATTCTACTAGTGTTTGTTATTTGTTACAAAAGGATGCTCTTCCTTGGGGGAATACATTGACACAACGAGTAAATATACATCATGTAGAGTATATTATATGGTAGCATCATAGTTGGGTGACAAAGGTCAGAGGGACCATATACGTCAAGCGAAGGAGGTCAGAGGGATTGTAGTCGGCAGGCGTTGGTGGTCGAAGGAACCGTAGTCGAGTGACTAAGGTCGATGACACCATTTCAGATGAAACAAAAATAATTTTTTTTAAACCTCTAATGAATAAAAAGAGGTAATATTGAAAAAAGCTAATTTTTGTACACTAC
>NW_021566634.1:0-279 GCF_001605985.2 Dendrobium catenatum
GGTGGGATTTTGTTATAAAGTATTTGATTATGATTCAGTTTATTTCAGTATTTATTTAATTATATTTAATTTCAGTATATGATTTAACCCAGTGATCTTAGTTCATTTAATTTTGGTTATTGATTTATATTTTAGGCTATGATAGCCTATTGAATCGTATTAGTTTATTCCTACTTTTGCTTTTATTTTAAGACTAGGGGAATGGTAAGGAGCGAGCTGAGTAGTTTGGATAGCATGCTCTAATATGTGTTGTAGGTATGTTTTGGTTAGTTTTGATTT
>NW_021566635.1:0-649 GCF_001605985.2 Dendrobium catenatum
TGTAGTTAGGTTCAAACCACAATTTGGATTACCAAACGGTTTCCAAACGTTACGTGCTTACAGTCGAATCGAGTGGCTCAACGAGACAAATCCAATTAGCCCAAGATCATCGAATTCCAATATCATTAAGACCTTCAAATGTCTTACAAACGGTCCTTGATCAAGGGATTCAATATCGGTCGTCCATCCAACTACTCCCCATTTACCCTTGATCTCTCACCTATTTATTGGCCATGCAAATCCAGAAATCTATAAATATACTCCTCCTTTCTCTTGAAAGAGAGGCTTCAAGCAAGAGAGGAAGAGAGAGACCAGAATTCGCTGTTTCCACCTTGTTCCTCCTCGCCACTGCCAGAGTTCTACCGGATCACCACTTAAGGCCCGGACTTCTGTCGTACCACCACCTGATGTCCTGTGCTCCACCAGGCCATCACCTGAGGCTCGTACTTCTACCGGACCACCACTTAAGGCCCGAACTTCTTCCATATCACCACCTATGGCCCAGACTTCTGCCGAACCACCACCTGAGGCCCAGACTTCCACCGGACCACCACCACTTAACGCCCATACTTCTATCAGACCATCACTTGAGGTCCTATGCTCCACCAGGCCACCTCCTGACTCCCGAACTTCTGTCGGACCATTACTT
>NW_021566636.1:0-216 GCF_001605985.2 Dendrobium catenatum
AATGACTTTTTCCCTCCTAATCCCCCCTAAACCTGAGAATAATTTCAGGTTATTCAAATAATTCCCTCTCCTCTCCCTCCTCTATGGAAAACGCCGGCCCCCTTCTTTGATGGGCTCCATTAATGGCTCATCAATCTCCCTAAATTAGATTTGAAATTTGAAAATAATTTCAAATAACTCCCTCCTAATTTACTAAAATCTGAAATCAATTTCAGA
>NW_021566637.1:0-251 GCF_001605985.2 Dendrobium catenatum
CATAATCGTTATGAATGAGTTATAACATTGAGAAAGTATTTATGTTATGATTTTTAAGCAAGTTATGTTGAAATTCACAAGTCTTTGTACATTTGCTTGCATGGTTGACACTTGTTATCATTTTGAAGGTCATATCCACTGCTTAGTGACTTATGTCATGCCCCTCTATATGAATTACCCATTTGATCTTGATTGAGAACTCATGATTGTCAAATAGTGTTTGCATATCACAAATGATCATTTGCTATTTG
>NW_021566638.1:0-321 GCF_001605985.2 Dendrobium catenatum
ATAGAAGTGTTATTTAGGGTTTAGGCGAAAAAGTAAATAAGCTCTTAGATGTTGTTTTTCAGCTCTCATTAATGTTTTATTTTACTTAAGCTAAAGAAAATTATTTTTAGGTCATGTAAACATAAAGATGTTGCACTTTTATTGTGCTTTGGTTGCGCTTTGGCTATGCTTTGGTTGCACTTTTTTTCGCTTTAGTTGCATTTTGTTATCTTTGCTTCTTGTTTAAGGTTGTGAATAAAGATGAGCGAGAAGCATATGAATGTTATTGTACTTATTCTCATAATAATGGCTTTAGCATCCGGAAAGATAATCATAGTTTCT
>NW_021566639.1:0-685 GCF_001605985.2 Dendrobium catenatum
CCCTATTTGGGATTTCTTTCCTAGTCTTCGACCTCATTTGTCCTCTCATGTATCTTGCACAGGCTTGGTTCATTATTTGATTATCTCCTTCAAACTGTTAATGCAACTTCGACCGAATCACATTCTTCGGTTGCTTTTTAGTAAAATCTGATATCACTAAATGATATCCTGATAATATATGGATTGGGCCTGAAAAGTTTTGGTGCATTCAAAGTGTTGTGATAAAAGATTTTTTCTCTTCTTTTTGTGATCATTGCAAATCTTTAGAGCATTTAAAAAAGGAGAGCTTTCTCCTGAATCCTTAATTAGAAAAAGAAGTGATGATTATCCCCAAATTGGTGACTCTTGTTGATAAGAAATATCCTAAGGTTTCTTTGAATATTCCTAATCTGAGAATGTTGTTATTTAAGAAATCAATCATTTAGTTCCTCTTATTTTTGTTGATGCTGCCATTGAGGATATGGTGGATACTTTTATTAATATGACTACTAATATTAATTTGCCTCCTATTGGTACTTTTGATAATCCTCAAACTACTCATATGTGTAACAATACTTTGAATCATTGAGTCGATGATAACATGTTAAATGTGGTTTCTAGAGTGGATGTTAATTTGTCTGAATAGGGGACTCTTGGTATTTCTCTTCCTGTTGATGTTCCTGATAGTATGGATGTTTCTAATAGA
>NW_021566640.1:0-316 GCF_001605985.2 Dendrobium catenatum
CAATACGGAAATCCAAAGTCAATGAAATCAAGTCTACGCAGCGGAAATCAAATCAGTAGACAATGCAGTACCGAAATCAATAATCAATAATCAATAATCAATACAGCGGTAAAAACATCGATAAATCAATACGCCTCAGCAATAAAATCAATAAGTGACTGGAAGCCAATATTTATCCATCGTAGCAGTGTCTATCAATCAATACCATCAGTTCAATCAATCGTCGTCTAGTCAATTCATTGTATCTATATCATCTATCAAATCAATAGGATGTCTGTTTCAATCAATAACATCAATTAATTCAATAAGGGACTCG
>NW_021566641.1:0-645 GCF_001605985.2 Dendrobium catenatum
AAACTAGCGACGGAATAATTTTCCAACGCTCGATTTACCAGCGAACATAATTTCACTAGAAATCCGTAAGAAACTTTCAGAATCCACTAGATAATACTTAAAAGTCTACCAAAATATCCGTTGGAAAGAAGAGATTTTCATGTAGGGTCCAGGTTTGTGGTTAGTGGAGTCAGATCACTTTTAATTTATATAATTTTGGGTTGTAATAAATGGGGTCTTTGCTTATAGACATTACTTTAATAAATTTTTTAAATTAATTGATGGGCTTAATTAAATTTGATTGCGACCAGGATTGCTTACTTTTAGTACTTTTTTTGTTTATTTTCATGTCAAATTTGTTTTAGCCTTGATTTGATCTAAGGCTCGTGAGGATACGCTAAAAACTATTTCCTACTTAAATTTAATTAAAGAAATCTTACGCCAACAAAGAAATTTTAACAATCTAAGAAGTAATTCGGGACTGTCGGGAGTCAGCATAAGCATATAGATAACTTTCTCCTCCTTGTTAGGCACCGCCCAGCCTGCGGGTTCTGGCAGACCGCCTGGCCTTTGAGGGTGCAGATCTGTCAAGGGGATGTTATGCAAACTATAGAAAAAAAATTAACGCCTTTTTAAAAAATTGTTAAATTCCATTTTATATTTTTA
>NW_021566642.1:0-227 GCF_001605985.2 Dendrobium catenatum
CTGCCAACTGATCAAATAGGTCATCAATTCTGGGAAGTGGATACTTGTTTTTAATTGTCACCTTGTTTAGTTCTTTGTAATCAATGCAAAGTCTCATTGAACCATCCTTCTTCTTGACAAATAATACAGGTGCACTCCAAGGGGATGAACTAGGTCTGATAAAACCCTTCTCAATCAGTTCAGCCAACTGACCTTTCAGTTCTTGTAATTCTTTGGTTGCCATTCTA
>NW_021566643.1:0-1382 GCF_001605985.2 Dendrobium catenatum
TTCCAAGAACCTTATGATTGAAAATATTTTGCTTGTAGATGGATTGAAGCACAACTTGCACAGCATCAGTCAACTCTGTGATAAAGGCTTTATCGTGCAATTCTTTGCAAGTTCATGCATTATAAGTTTAAGTAACAACACTATTTTGTAGGGAAAGAGGATCAACAACGTCTACAAGCTTGACTTAAATAACATTGAATGTGCTATTTCATTTTTCTTAAAAACGGTGATTGATGATTCATGGTTGTGGCACCCGAGACTTTGTCAAGCAAGTATGAAAACCCTTAGGAAAGTGACCCAAAAAGACCTAGTTAGAGGTGTCCCCAAACTCAAGTTTTCAAAAGACCACCTTTGTGATACCTGTCAACTACGAAAGCATGTCCACTCCACCTTTCACCCCATTAAAGACATTAGCACCTCTAGACCTTTAGAAGTCCTTCACATGGATTTGTTTGGACCCATTAGCACTGCCATTTTGGGAGGGAAAGTCTATGGTTTTGTGATTGTTGATGACTACTCGAGGTTCACTTGGACTAGATTTCTTTCACATAAAAATGAGTCTTTTGAAGAGTTTAAAACATTTTCTACTTGGATTCAGAAAAAGCTAGGTTGTGAGATCTTGACCATCCATAGTGATCATGGGGGAGAGTTTGATAATGAGAAATTTGGTGATTTTTGTGAGGACAAGAGGATTAGCCACAACTTCTCAGCTCCTAGGACCCCTCAGCAAAATAGGGTAGCTGAAAGAAAGAACCAGACCTTGGTGGAAGCCGCTAGAGCCATGCTTGCTGAGTATTCACTTCTAAAATACTTTTTTGGGTGAAGCGGTTAACACAGCTTGTTATGTGTTGAATAGGGTGAATGTTAGAGCCAAATTAGAAAAGACACCTATGAGATCCTTAAAGGTAGGACACCTAATCTTTCCCACCTTCATGTCTTTGGTTGTAAGGTTTTTATTTGCAACAATGTGAGGTCTCACTTGGGAAAATTTGATCCTAAATCTGATGAAAGAGTATTCTTGGGATATTCTAGTATTGGGAAGTATTTTTGGGTGTTTAACAAGAGAACTTTGATGGTGGAAGAGACAACCCATGTAGTATTTGATGAGTATGATCCTAAGAAATATGGATTTGAGGATGATAACGATATTTGAGAGATTACTAGAGGAGTAGAAAATTTGGGGAAGGGGGTAGAACACCAAAATAATGATGGAGTAGGAGAAGTCACCCAAGGAGTATAAAACATTGTTTTGAATGAAAGGGTTTGACCTTCTCACACTTTGCCTAGAGATTGGAGATACGCTACAAGTCACCCCAAGGATTTGATCTTAAGAGACCCTTCTAATAGAGTTAAGACTAGACATGGACTTAGGAAGGAGGTGA
>NW_021566644.1:0-715 GCF_001605985.2 Dendrobium catenatum
CAGTTCGACTATAAGTTTGCTGAAATCAGAGTTTGGATGGTCTCCGAATTAATTTTTTGAGGTTTCCAACTTGATTTTGCACTGAGATTCGCGCCCATTTAAGATAATTTTTGGCGACATATCAATACCAATATTTGTTTTAAAATAATTTGCACAAATATGGATAACGACATTCTCTTTCTCCCATGACTTCAGCTTTCAGAAGGAGTTTCATTGCCAACCTATAAATTGCTTCCACAGCTACTCTTGCCCTCATTCGTGCTATGAGAAAAATATCATATAGGAGTGACACCAAACCCTTCGTTTGTGACTCTGCCTAGATGTTCCGGTCCCATAATCATACTGAACACCCTTTAGTTAGTCTCCACATTCCCATCCTTTGGTGCCAACCCATCCTTAGCCAAAAGCTCGCAAGCTTGTATCTATGTTATAATAAACTTAGTTATCTTTTGATTTAAATAAACAAAACATAGTAACAAATTATGCATAAAATATTATAGCTAGAGTGAAATTACCCATCTTTGTTTAGCATCTTCAGATGACCAGGTGTCATTTTTGTATAGTATGTTAATTCTCTATAATAGTAATCTATCCTTGATATCCTATAACAACAAATTTGATCATTAAGTAATTAGTTAATAAATATGAATATAAAATTTACATAAATCTAAATATATACCATCTCTTTTTGCCTACGAACAGAACTCACACGCCC
>NW_021566645.1:0-237 GCF_001605985.2 Dendrobium catenatum
GCAGAGTTTATGGCCTTGAATCAGATGACTGTTCAGTTAACATTGAAGGATAGGATAAGGGAAGCTTTGCCTCAAGATGCAGAATTTGAGAAAGTCCTAAATTTGGTGAAGATTAGTCACGTGGAGGAGTTTGAGCTTGATGAGGATGAGCTACTGTGGTATAGAGGCAGAATTTGCATCTCAGATGTTGGAGATTTGAGAAAGGACATTCTTCAGGAAGCACACTATTCAAGTTAT
>NW_021566646.1:0-250 GCF_001605985.2 Dendrobium catenatum
ACCCATTTATTCAGCCAGATTAATTCAAATAGAAGTCATTTACCTAATATTATACATATAGGGGTTTGTTTGGATTCAAGTAGGATATAACTCATTTTTAATAATTTAATTTTCGTACTAAAAAGTTGTTTTAAGAATCACTAAGAAAGTTGTCCCAAACGAATCCTTAGTAAATCTTGTAGTCCGGATTTATTAAGTTTGAGGGTGCTAAATCTTGAAAATTAATAAAATAGTACTTATTATATATTAG
>NW_021566647.1:0-307 GCF_001605985.2 Dendrobium catenatum
GGGATATTATTAGTAGAATTCAAGTTGGATGGTTGAACTGGAGGAATGCATCGGGGTTGTTGTGTGATAGAAAAGTCCCCCTCAAACTTAAGGTAAAGTTCTAAAAGATGGTGGTGAGACCTATAATGCTTTATGGTTCAAAATATTGGCCATTAAAAGGGAAGTATAATATTTTTAAGTTAAGTGTTGTAGAGATGAGGATGCTCAGGTGGATGAGCGACTTTACTCTTAGAGACAAGATACGAAACTAGCATATATGTGAAAAGGTTTGAGTAGCTTCAGTGTAAGATAAGATTGGAGAGAATCT
>NW_021566648.1:0-478 GCF_001605985.2 Dendrobium catenatum
GTATTAGTTCGATTATTATCATTAAATAGATATTTATTTTTAATTATTTTTTTTTATTTTTCATGATGTAGTCTTTTCCATAGCTCATGGATCCTTATAAATAAAACATAAAAGGAGCATTTGTTGTTGGTGGACTCATTAAGATTTTGAATCTCTTGGGCATTTGTACTACAAATTTTCTCAAGCAGATTTTTCTCTTTGAGGTACAAAATAAAATGGACAAAATTAGATTAAGATACATGGAGCAAAGTTTAATTTAGAATATGAAATATTTCATCAGAAGTAGTATGCCTTTTTCTTTGAAAATAAAAGGTATTTATTTCATTTTTCGATCTATTCATAGTAATCAATAAGCATCCATCAATGAAAATTTTAAAAAAGAGGACGATTTACAATGCATTATTCACCACAATGTACTAAAAATATTTCCTGAATTTTATTATGTTGCAGAAATCAAAACATTGTTCACAATCTACTT
>NW_021566649.1:0-360 GCF_001605985.2 Dendrobium catenatum
CCACTATTTTGGGTTTAAATAATTATATACAAAGCTAGATTTTTTAGTACAAAGGCATAGTCATTGAAGGGGATAATGTGAACATTATTAAGATGCTTAAAAAGTCTATAAATAAATTAAAATGGCATAGTAAAGAAGATTTGGAGCTTGATCTTTCTTTTCTAAAGAATTTAACTAAGTTATTTTCAAATTTATTTCTGGAGATTGTAATAAGGTGGGTAATTTGTTCACTAATTATGCTATTGTATGGGGATTCCTTTGGGGCAATGTGGGTGATAATAATTTTCCATTTGTCCTTTATCTTTAATAAGGAAGGAATGTGATAGACTGTCTATCACCTAGTAGTTTATAATAGCTTTT
>NW_021566650.1:0-289 GCF_001605985.2 Dendrobium catenatum
TGTAGAGGAAACTTGCTCTACACAACGGATCGGATTTTAAATGATCGTATGTGAAGGAAACTTGCTTCACACAGAGGATCGAGTCTGGATGATCGTATGTAGAGGAAACTTGCTCTACACAACGAATCAAATTTGAAATAATCTTATATAGAGGAAACTTGCTCAATATAAAATCAGGTCTGGAATGATCATGGGTAGAGGAAACTTGCTCTACGGATGATCGGGTCAGAATTGATCATGTGCAAAGGAAACTTGCTTTACACATATGATCAGGTTTGAATGATCGTAT
>NW_021566651.1:0-304 GCF_001605985.2 Dendrobium catenatum
TACGACGAAGGAGGGATACTCATAAGTACCCGCTTGCAGGGAAATAACTGCTTTTCTTGTAAAATATTTTCAAAAAATAAAAATACTTTTTTTACAAACAAAATACCAATGCACACTTTTCTTAGCGTGGTGGGGGATCGAAAAATTACACGGCCGCGGTGTCCTCGAAAGAGAGCATCTACCATGCACGCTTTTCTTAGCGTGGTGGGAAAGACCCAGTTTTTCGTAATTTTTTCCCTAAACGGGGGAGACGCCGGGAGGCTGCCAAAATTTCGGGTGAACATAATGCTTTATTTGGACTTAA
>NW_021566652.1:0-333 GCF_001605985.2 Dendrobium catenatum
TCAAATTCAAATATACACACTTAGGGAATTTTTTTTTGACTGATCGTACAGGACGAACTTAGTTCGTACGGGACGATCATGTCAATTACCCCTAAGGAGAGCAATGGATAGAACAGGCGGAGAGAAAAATTTTTTAAGTCCTAATCATCTAGGACGAATTTAATAGTCATCCCAGGACGAACGTCTTTGTATTCTCACCATGGCCTGTTCGTCGAGATGAAAAATAAGGTTCGTCCCAGGATGATCTTCTCTATCTTGAGGCTCGCTCCATTCGTCCAGACGAAATATAAGGTTCATCCCAGGACGATCTTCTCTGTCTTGAGGCTCGCTCCA
>NW_021566653.1:0-247 GCF_001605985.2 Dendrobium catenatum
TTTCCTAATGCGATTTAGAGGCTAAACAGTGGGAATTTTGCACCTGCTATGTCTCCCAAGAAACCACTTTAAAATCTCATAAAAGAAACATTCCAAACATTCGCTTTTGTAAGAAAAAGGTAAAATCTTTCATTCCCAAATATGACATAAAAGAAACATTCCAAATCTTCTAAAAAAAAGGTCATATGCGTGTAGGGAAAGATGCTCTTGAAAGTTACAAATTGAATTATAAAGCACATGCCAAGTT
>NW_021566654.1:0-253 GCF_001605985.2 Dendrobium catenatum
GCGATAGGGGGCCATTCAGGCATACAGAAGACATACAGGAGGCTAGCTGGGGAGTTGTACTGGAAGGGGATGCATAAAGATGTGAAGGAGATGGTAGCCAAATGTGAGGTCTGTCAAAGGAGTAAGTACCTAGTGATGTCACCAGGAGGATTACTACAGCTATTAGCTTTGCCTGGTAGAGTATGGGAGGAGATTTCCATGGATTTCATAGATGGGCTGCCCCGCTCAGAGGGGTTCACAGTGATCTTAGTAG
>NW_021566655.1:0-487 GCF_001605985.2 Dendrobium catenatum
TTCTCAGCCCCTAGAACACCTTAGCAAAATGGTATAGCATAAAGGAAGAATAGAACCTTGGTAGAAGTAGCTAGGGTAATATTAGCGGAGTACACCCTTCCTAGATACTTTTAGGCAGAAGCAGTCAACACAGCATGTTATGTTTTAAATAGGGTGAACATTAGATCTAAGCTGAATAAAACTCCGTATGAACTCCTTAAGGGTAGGACACCAAACCTTTCAGACTTACATGTCTTTGGGTGCAAGTGCTTCATCTTGAATAATGGTAAACATCCCTTAGGAAAATTTGATCCCAAGTCTGATAAGGGTGTCTTCTTAGGTTATTCATATGTAGGTAAAGCATATAGAATCTTTAATAAGAGAACCCTAGTAGTAGAATAGTCCACCCATGTGGTATTTGATGAATCAGATAAGCCATCTGAATCTAAAATTGAAGATGATGAAATAGAAGCAATTCAAGGAGTAGAGACTATGACCTTAGGAGAAA
>NW_021566656.1:0-490 GCF_001605985.2 Dendrobium catenatum
AACCAATATAAAATGATTCTAATTGCTTACTTGCAGGTAGCCTAAGTAATGCTCTCATAAGAATTGTGTATATTTATTTGCATAATATTATACATATTATTACAAAAAAATGGAAAGAAATTATTATCTTTTGAAACAACGCATAATTATAGAAAATAATCATAAGGTATTAACATCACTAGGTTCTTTCATCCTAATCTCTTGATATATATCATTTAAAAAATGAAATTCTGACATAATATTATAATAATAAGATACAGCAACAACAAATTAGAAAACAAAACAAATAATAGTCATAACATATATACACAAAGATTTTCATGGATTGTTTACATGAAAACATAAAAAATAATAAATCTTGAAATAGATACAATACTAAAAATGAATTAATAGCTTGCATATTGGTCGATTAGGATCCCTCAAGTTAACAAGCAAGTTGTCACTTTTCAAATCAAAAAGAATAATATTTTGATCGTGTAGATATTCCATC
>NW_021566657.1:0-248 GCF_001605985.2 Dendrobium catenatum
TTCTCTAAATCAATAAATATCATATGTAGATCCTCCCTATTCTCTCTATACTTTTCCATCAAACCTCTCAATAAATATATAACTTCTATAGCAGACCTAACCGACATAAATACAAATTGATTTTGAGAAACATTAGTATCATGCCGTAACGTATGCTCCATAACTCTATCCCATACTTTTAAAGTATGAAACAATAACTTAATTCCTCTATAATCACAAAATCTTATGCATCATCTTTATTAATAAAA
>NW_021566658.1:0-355 GCF_001605985.2 Dendrobium catenatum
TAGTGTATATAAAACTTGTACATAGTGTTTATAATGCGTATACATAGTGTGTACAAACTTATACATAATATATATAACGCTTGTACATAGCGGGCATAAAATTATGCATACTGTGTATATTATTTATAGATAGCGTTTATAAACTTCAATATAGTATGCATAATGCTTGTATAAACTTATACAAAGTGTATATAATAATTTTATATAGCGTGTATAATCCTTGTATATAGCATGTATAATGCTTATATATAGCTTGTATAAACTTGTACATAGTGTATAAAAACTTATTTGTAGTGTATAATACTTTTAATAATATGTATAATACTTGTACATAGCGAGTATAAATATATACATA
>NW_021566659.1:0-354 GCF_001605985.2 Dendrobium catenatum
ATAAACGGTCTCTTGCTATATATCGTTTTAGGATGATTTATGGATAATAACTACGTATTATACGTAATTATATATATAAAAAAAAACTAACATTTCTATCCTTTTCAGTCTATGATTACAAATCTACAAAGCTATGAACAAGCAAATTTGTTGACTCTTTCAGCAGAAAACACATTGTAAAACCATAAAACTTAACCCGGTCAGCTTGGATAGAAAATTATTTTCATTCGTTACAAACAAAGTGTCATCTTAATGTACGTAACTAGGGGTATCAATTTCGTGTCACGGGATGGGTTTGGGTCGAATCCGAAACTGACCCGGCACTATTCGGGTCAACCCGAACCCGACCCGTTT
>NW_021566660.1:0-270 GCF_001605985.2 Dendrobium catenatum
TTTACATATTATTAATTAATGATAATAAGCATAATTTAGAAATCTATAAGATTCTTTGATTAAATATTATGCGCTTCTTTAATTACATAGAATTTATTAAATATGAAAAGATTATAATTGTAAATTAAATGTAATAAGCTTATGTGTTAAAAATTTTATTAGGTATTCATTTTGAATTGAACTTATTTCTCATAATTTTATAAATATATAATTAATTTTATCTACATTACATCTTATTTTTGTATGAATATTTAAAATATCTTTAAATAC
>NW_021566661.1:0-248 GCF_001605985.2 Dendrobium catenatum
TTCGGCCTCCCCCGATCGTTGGCTCACCCGCCCTTGCGTTTGCTCTCACCCTTTCTTGGTCCCTCTCTCCCTTTGGCGTCGCTTCTCCATCCCTTCCGTGGCTGTTAGACGTCGTTCCTTCAAACAACTTCCCCAGCTGTCGTATCGAAGGTTACGACAGCTTGATCGAAAGCCATAAGAGGAGCTCGCCGGCTGTGAAGATAACCTTCTACCTTTCGCGCGCTTCTTCCCTTCCCTCCGACGTCGTC
>NW_021566662.1:0-427 GCF_001605985.2 Dendrobium catenatum
GGAAACCTGGACACATAAAGATAGATTGCCCAAAACTGTAAGCCACTCCTAGTAAGGAGAAGGTAGAGGTGAAACCTTTTGTAAAGAAGGGCAAGAAGAAATTCCAAAGAGCTTTTTGTGCAGACTCAGCTTCGGACTCGTTAGAGATAAAAAAGAAGAGGAAGTCACTAATATGTATTTAATGGTTGATATTCTTGATCAGTCAGATCACGAAGAGGTAGGTGACTTAAGTTATGATGAACTTTTTTGAAGTTTCTGAACACATGCATGATGCATATAGGAAAATGAAAAAAATGCATAGTAGTAATAGATTTAGAAATTTATGCAATACCTAAAAAGACAAATGAAATACCCTAAACATGAAGATTTCATTAATCCTATTTTGTATCATAAATTTATGCAATACCTAAAAAGACAAATGAATAGT
>NW_021566663.1:0-295 GCF_001605985.2 Dendrobium catenatum
CCTCCTTCTTATCTTCTTCTTCTCTCTCTTCACTTCCCCCCCCCCTCCTCCTTTTGTGTAGAATGAGGGCTCTATTTATAGTTTTTCTGGAGTGGTATAGCTTGTAAATAGGTGTGAGATCGTGGGCGAATAGTGAGTGGTTTGATTGGACGACCGATGTTGAACCCTTCGATCGTGCACCGTTCGTTGAATATTTGGAGGCCTTAATGATGTCGGAATTGGTGATCTTAGGCTCATTGGATTCTTCTCGTCGAGCCGCTCGATTCGAGTATAAGCTCGTTAAAATCGGAGATCG
>NW_021566664.1:0-359 GCF_001605985.2 Dendrobium catenatum
ATATACAACTGCTGATTATTAGGATAACCTTGCAGGATTGAGTCTAGACTTTTTTATTTTAAATTAATATAAATTTGATTGAATAAGGTTATATTTATCTGAAATGATTTGAGATTGGGATATTTTATCCAATTTGAATTCCAAAGAGGTGAAGACATCCCTAAAGGGGAGCATCCCTAAAGGGGAGAGTCTTCTTCCATTTGGAAGTCAAATTAGGATACTTTTCAAATATCCAAAGAGAAATGATAACACCCCGATCAAGGGGGAGTTTCTTTTCATTTGGATATTCAGAACCGACGAATCAAGATGTTCGTGAGAAGACGAAGAGGTGGACAACGAGAAGAATCCCAAATCTCAAA
>NW_021566665.1:0-287 GCF_001605985.2 Dendrobium catenatum
TAAGCAACCTAAGCAATTAGGGATGTTGTTGTGACAACGACAGCACTTAGACAATGAAGTAGACTTGCTTAAAGTGATGAAAACCATGCAGAAATTTAGAAGGCAGCAAGCAAAAAACAGTGAACAAAATTACTATGCGATGGTATGCATGCAAACAAGCTAAGGGACAGTTAAGTAGACTCCTAGGATGCATCTAGCACATGTAATGCATGCTAGACATGCTCTGATACCAAGATGATGTGAAACGATATGCGGTGAAATATGATTTGCACGTTAGAGATTAATGA
>NW_021566666.1:0-300 GCF_001605985.2 Dendrobium catenatum
CCCCAAACCCTCTGAGATTTCGTGTGAGCACTCTTGGAGAGTTTCACCATCTTCCCCGACCAGATCCCAGCGTCCTAGGCCCGCCGGCGGCGAGAACTCCGGCGAAATCGAGCCCCACCTCCCTTCCGGGCTTATTTCCGCTTGATCCAAGGAGAACCAGGGTTTGACGTCAACTAGAGAAATACTCCTGCAGTTTCAACGAATCCAACGAGTCCAATAACGCGAAAATCCGACGGTTAGATCTCTCAAAAACCCTTAGAATAGGTCACATAGTTTCGGGTTAAATAGCTTTTCGAAAAG
>NW_021566667.1:0-1229 GCF_001605985.2 Dendrobium catenatum
CTGAAGCATCGGACCAAGAGAGAGATAATGGTTAAAAGCCTTTCGTGTTTTCGTGTTGTGTTTTTATTTTTATGTTTTTCATTTTTTATTTTGTGTTTTAGTTTTGTTTATTCTTTGAAATTTTTGTCTTCGTGAAAGTTTTTTATCTGATCAACACACACATTCACTTTTCTAAAAATGAAAAAAATCTACTTCCTATTTTTTCTTGAAATCTTTGGTAAGTTGTGTTTGACTTCTCTAAAATAGTCAAAGGATGAAAACTCATATTTTTTATTCTCAATCTCTATTTCCTAAAAGAGGTTATCCTATTTTTGATTTAAAATCTTTTTCATCTTTTAAATTAGTTTTTAAAACTAAATTTTTTATATTTTATTTATCGCATAGGGATCTTTTGCAAGTTGTTGAATCTAACTCATAATTTTCTTAATCAATAATTCGCTTTATCAATAGGATGGGTTTACTTTTGTTTTTTAAGATTTCAGAAAGGTAGCATATTAAAAAATTTGGCCAATGATGCCAAAAATAAAAGATGCGCAATGACGCCAAATTAAAAAATATACACAAAAGTGTATCAAAAATCAAAAGATGCGCAAAGAGCGCCATTCAAATTGACAAGAGGCATAAAATGAGTCCACAAAATATAATTCTTACCATTCTTGTACTTTTTAAAAGCTTAAGAAAATCCTTGATACTTTCGATACTTGAGTTTGAAAATCTTGATTCCTGATTCAATAATTCATGCATTAATCTTCTATTAGATATTTTTGTGAAAGGAGTTTTGAAAAAATACTGTTTCTTTCTCTAATTTTTCTTATGATTTAGATATTAAATTAAAAGATTTGTGAGCCTTTTTAAAGAACTTGAGTTTAGATTATCAAATTCTAAATTTCTAACCTTTTCTGGGCTATGCGTTGTCAAATCCAATTCTACTAAGTTTTTGATTAAAAGCAAGAGGTAACTTTCTCATTTTAAGAATATTTGTTTTTTTACTGGATCAGAGAACGTTTTTATCTCTTGTTCATTTTGTTTTTTGTTTGTGCCTCCTCTCTTTTTGATAATGTAATATCAAAGGGGGAGAATGTAATATTGAATTTGTATTCTTTTTCTTTTCAAAAAAATTAAAAATAACAAAAATATTTTTTATCTCCCCTATTTTTTAAAAGTGTTTATTCTAGTGAAGGGGAGATTAGTAGAAATTGTCTTTTTTTGAAAATTTAAATTGAATTGTT
>NW_021566668.1:0-220 GCF_001605985.2 Dendrobium catenatum
AGCCTATATCTGTTGCATGTTGTCTGCTTCTACTTGCAGTGAATTGGACCATCGTGTTTGCTGACCGTTGAATGGTAATTGGTTGTATGGGTGTTGTAATTGTCATACCTCTTCTGCATTCTGCTTATGATTCGTGTACATCATACTTATCTTGTCCCCACAAATGAGTTATTGTGCTTCATAAAAATCTTGTGTGAACTCACAACCATATGTGGGTCGT
>NW_021566669.1:0-1236 GCF_001605985.2 Dendrobium catenatum
TTTGGGTGGCTGAATCATGTTGGTTAGATTTTTTTTTTACCACCTTTGTACATATATGTTATATGAAATGCTAGATTTGTTTATATGATGATTAGAGGCGCTTGTTTCCTACGTGTTGAAGTTCTTACAGTTATACTTTATGTCTTTAAAAAATTTTAGAAGTTATGGTTTATTTGTCTGTCCGATTTCCGTTCCCGCCTCATCTATACGAGCTAACCGGGCTGGGTCGTGACACATTTACACCTCTATCTGAGTTACCTTAAAGGGGGTGCAAGCCTAAGATAACTAATTTGGGTCCCATTATTGGATCTCCATTTCAAAAGGGATAATAATTGTTGGATCACAAATAATAGGGCTATTGATGTGATGAAATCAACCAAATACGGCATTCAAGGTCTTACTCAATGATTATCTGGCAATATAAAATGGAATTTCTTGGGTTGGCTATTATCAAGGGAGTTAGCAAACTTCACATTCACCTGATGATCGCGAAAGCAGCCACTGCCTACAATAAATCAAAGTGGAAAATATATATTTAGCATATTCAAGTTTGTTATAAATTGGACCTATCATCGCTTAATTGACCACATCTAAAAACACTCCCTAGTCCCTTCCAATGTCTATAACTTCCCCTTCATGAGATACAAAAGGGAACTTGTTTCCCTTTGGGGATAAGGAATTTCTCAACTCCATCTCATGTTCAGGGAGTGGGAGTTTCAAGAGAGCTCCAAGAGAGAAACATAGAGAGACTATACGTGATTTCAACAATCTCTGAGAGTATCAATCTTGTATTTCCACATCTAATCCTAAAAGATAAGCAAACATCATCTCCATCCCAATTTATAATCCTCCTTCATTTCCTTATTGCCACGTAAAAATAATGATAAATCTATAATTTTTTTACCTATCCATCTATATGCCAACAAAACCATATCCAAAACGATAACCTAATATCAAAAAAACTGTGAAGAAATGTCTAACTATACCTTTTAAATCTACATAAAACATGAAATTCAAAATTTTTACAATATTAAAATGCGCGAGAGGGTGAGAAGTGGTAACCTAGCGCGTGAGAGGCGACGGGTAATGACCGAGACGACAGAGCTATTGGCCTGAGCCGGAGGACGCCATCGACAGACTTAGCTTTGACGGCACGAAAGAGAATAGCAGCCAGTGACTGCGAGAAGTAACAGGAGGAGGGGAAGGAGCTGAAGGAGAACTGGCTTATGCCGTGAT
>NW_021566670.1:0-285 GCF_001605985.2 Dendrobium catenatum
ATCTCGGCATCTATTCTCCCCTATGTCCTTAACCTTGAAACCACTGCCACTATTTGGAAGCCACTCAAACAATGATTCTACTCCATAAATCGGTCTCGAGTGATACAGTTAAAAAATGAGTTGCATTCATTATCTATGCAAAACAAGACTATGACAGAATACCTGGCTTCCGTGAAAGTCTTAGTCGACAACATCAATGCTGCTGGAAGCACAGTTGATAATTAAGATGTTTTGCATTATATTCTAAATGGTCTACCTCCTACTTATCAATTCTTTAAGACCTTC
>NW_021566671.1:0-207 GCF_001605985.2 Dendrobium catenatum
TTCAATTTTTTCGTTTCTACCCTTATGGGTATTTGGTCGCTATTGTAGCCCAAGAGGCATTTTAGTCTTTTGTTTCCTTTGTCATTTTGAGGCCTATATATATATATATGGCCATTTCTTATGTAATGAGGATGATTAATTATTGAATGAGAATTTTATTTTGTTTCTTCATACTCTTCTTGCATGAGAGCTAGAGAGAAGTGAGAG
>NW_021566672.1:0-947 GCF_001605985.2 Dendrobium catenatum
CAATGGAAGGGATCCGAAGGTGAGGAAGTTGAAGATACCCATCTTTGAGGGCGAAGATGACCATGGCTGGATCTATAAGGTGGAGCGTTACTTTGCTGTCAACGGGTTGACAGATGATGAGAAGCTGACGGCGGCGGGTTTGTGTCTGGAAGGGAAGGCGTTGGTCTGGTATCAGTGGAGAGACAGGAGAGAACCTACCAGGAACTGGAGAGAGTTCAAGGATTGTTTAATAGAGCGTTTCCGAGCCGATGAGGGAGGAGACTTCTATGAGCAGTTCTTTGCTCTGACTCAGGAGGGGACCGTGGCTGACTATCGGGACAGATTCGAGTATTTGGCTAGCCGTCTGGATCACATCTCAGAATCAACCATAGAGGGAAATTTCATGAAGGGGCTCAAACCGGAGATACGAACAACTATCAGAGTGTTGGAGCCAAGGAATTTAGGCAAAGCTATGGAGCTTGCACAATTGGTGGAAGATCAGAAGAGATCAGAAAGAGGAGCTCGAGGCAACTACTCAGGGGGATCGTACAAGATGACTACTGCGGTATTACCCTCCAAAGGGGTAGCGCCGGGGAGTCAGAAGGAAGCACCCAAGGAAAAGACGGGAGGAGAAAATGGGGGACAGTTCAAAAGGTTGACAGAAAAAGCAATGTAGGACAAAAGAGCAAAAGGGTTGTGCTTCAGATGCGATGAGAAGTACATGCCGGGGCACAGGTGCAAGAACCGATCTCTTCAGGTTCTCCTCGTTTATGAAGATGAGGAAGATGAAGAGAGAGGTGGGAATGACCCCGAGGTGGAGGAGGATGAGAAGTTGCTTCTGGATGTAGCAGAAGTCTCTCTGAACTCTGTAGTGGGATTCACTCAGAGTCACACTATGAAGGTGAAAGGAGAGATAGCTGACCGTGAGGTTGTGGTGTTGATCGATAGTGGGGCAACCCATAACTTCA
>NW_021566673.1:0-275 GCF_001605985.2 Dendrobium catenatum
TCGCAATATCTATCAAAAGCGAAAGCAGATTGGCCAGTATGTATAAGTTTTTGAAGCAAAGGCTTGATCCTAGGGGTGTAAATGACTCAAGTCGTGTATCTACATAATCGAGCTGAGCTCGCTTAACTCTCATTGATCTCGAGCTCATTACTAAGCTTGTGCTTGACTCGATTAAATTTTTTTGAGCTAAAGCTCTACTCTACTCCTCGAGCTTGTTTAAGTAGCTCGAGGTTGACTCGAATATGGAGCTAGATTTTCTAATTTTAGATTTAAAT
>NW_021566674.1:0-254 GCF_001605985.2 Dendrobium catenatum
CTTTGAACAATTATTTGAACAAGACTCGGACTGCAGGAAACCTATACTTGAACTTGCATTCTGGACTCAAATTGAACATTAGTGGCTCGAGCAATCTGAACTCAAGCGAGTAATTGAGTTGAACTGTAGGGGACATAGCACTTTGAACTCAGATCGGATTTGGTTCGCACATCAAATATGATTCAAACATTTCGACTCAAGTAAGAACTTGAGTTGTACTCCAGAAGACTGAACAATCAATTCAAACATATAAT
>NW_021566675.1:0-343 GCF_001605985.2 Dendrobium catenatum
ATCATATTGTACTCTCAGGTTAAAAAAAATTTTCAACAACAAAAATATAAATTTCATTCATCATGGGAGAGGAATTTTGGACTTGAACATAGACACTTAAAAAGGTTAATTGAGTTTTCTCTGCCGTTGGAGAGTCAACAACAAGAGGAGAACTAATACAGCTTATGATTTTAGAAATGCCCTTGATATGAGAGTGAGCACACCTAAGTTTTTTAGGATATCAGAACATAGAGACCCATAGTAAGGCCTACTACCTATAGAGTATACAAGGGATTTCCCCCACTTTTTGGAACCATCGATGATTTCTTCTTATATAAAATGAATGAACCTATCCTGAGGAGGA
>NW_021566676.1:0-228 GCF_001605985.2 Dendrobium catenatum
TAGTCTAACGGCGGGCGGAAGTCTGGCATCGAGTAGGAGTCCAACGAAACTCCGGCAACAGGCAAAAGTCCAGTGACAGACATAAGTCTAGCATCAAGCGGAAGTCCGGCGTCGGGTAGAAATCTGATGACGGGCAAAAATTTAACGTCGGGAAGAAGTTGTAATATGATGACCCAAAAAATTTTAGAAATTTTTCAAGAAGAATTTTTTAATAATTTAAACTAATCC
>NW_021566677.1:0-414 GCF_001605985.2 Dendrobium catenatum
AAATTCTCTGAATAGCATTAGTCCTATTATGATTGACATATTTGCCAACAATAAAGGTGCTTTTCTCTTTGTTAATGGATAATCCACTTTGATTGTAAAAGCTAACCAAGAAATTCAGCAATAAAGAAACATTGTTGATAGAACCATTAGTGAATAAAATGAAATCATCAGCAAAGCTAAGATGAGAAATGGGAAAACCTCTAATAGTATGAAAATTTAACATCAGATTTCTCAAGTATAAATCATTTAAACCTCTAGAAAGATATTCCATAGCAATAATGAAGAGAGCAGGAGACGTCGTATTACCTTATCTTAAACCTTTGGTTGATTTGAAAAAACCATTTTGCTTGCCATTGATGATAACAGAAAAGTAACAATTCTCAATGCTATTTTTGATCAGAGATATGAAAGAGT
>NW_021566678.1:0-223 GCF_001605985.2 Dendrobium catenatum
AGCTTCTTCCTCCCCTTTCAAACAGCCTACCCGAAACAAAGCATGCAAAAAAACCCGCAGCTCGCAAGATCTTCCGCACGTCTGCTCGACCTCCCTTCTCGCCGCCTCTCCCGTCGGTGTCGCCTCACTCCGGCAAGCTTGAAGTGTCCGGCCTCCCTCTAGAAGAAGTTCACAAATGATTTTAGGTATTTTTTTTAGTTCAACAAAAGATTTTTCAAATGAA
>NW_021566679.1:0-327 GCF_001605985.2 Dendrobium catenatum
GCATCAGAAATTTTTCATTTCTTTGAAGAAAAAGTTGTAGGAGATACTTGTGTACAGCAAAGAAGAAGTCACTTAAATCCACTAACGATATTTGATTATTGTAAAGTTTCTTGTTGCTTGATGATAGTAGCTTGTACAAATAAAGTCAATGTAATTTTTAATTTCAAATTCTTTCAAAAAAGAACTTGATGTGCACTTTTTGCAATGTAACTCCAATTATATTGTATATGAAGTTGAGAATTTGTCCTTCGGAGCAAACTGTATTGTGATTACATCTTTTAGGCATGCTTTGATATATTGCCCCCCATATTTTTATAGGCACTATTA
>NW_021566680.1:0-201 GCF_001605985.2 Dendrobium catenatum
AGGATAATCTTTAGCAATGTAAATGATTTAATAAGCATAGAAGGGTAAATATTCATGAAGCGCAAGTAAATGGCACATAAAGCGCACCTAAAGCGCACCTAAAGGGCACCTAAAGCGCACCTAGAGCGCACCTAAAGGGCAACTAAAGGGCAGTTAAATGACATCTAAAGGGAAGCTAAAGGGTAACTGAAGAGCAGCTAA
>NW_021566681.1:0-246 GCF_001605985.2 Dendrobium catenatum
GACTTTTCAAGACTAAAAGATTGGACGGAAATCAGAATCAGCTTAAGACTGGGTAGATTAGGGTTGAGTCAGTCTGTAATTTTTTTTCCCTCCTTGAGTCAATTGTAATCTTTGGTGTGACTGATGCAAAGTAACCCCCCACACACACACTTGAGAGAATTAGAATTTCTGTTTTTTTTCTCATATCGGCCAGGATGATATTTACATCGTCCTAGACGATCTGGCTTAAAATAGAGAATCTAATCA
>NW_021566682.1:0-1127 GCF_001605985.2 Dendrobium catenatum
TTCTGAAGTACGTAAAGGATCACGATCAGCTACTGAAGTAGATATCTCTTGAAACTCCAAGTAACTAAGGATGATGACCAGAGAAGATGACTCAGATCCTTACTTAGATAAACCTTTGTGAAATCCCTCACAAACTCCCCCTCACAAGATCTTCTCTTTCTCTCCCTTGCACTCCCTCACCTCTTTACTCTCTCAAGTCAGGACAACATCAAAAGATCACCTCTTGAGTAAACAAGAGAACTTATATAAAAAGGCTTCAAATTTTCCCTAATTTGTAATTAATCATCAAAGATCATCCAGGATGATCTACAGATTATCTTGTATGATCAGTTCAAATTCAGCTCAATCAGCTAGCAAGATTTTGGAGATTCTAGCCGAATAAAAGGTTTCTTTGTTTAGATGATCAAGAATGATAGGTTTTCATCCTGTACGATTGGTTGAAGTCGTCAAAGAATATCATCCAGACCATCACCCTGGATGGATGTCTAGATGATGAAAAAATATTTAGATCATCCCGAACGATCTCACGATCATCCAGGCTGATTAGAAAAAAAAATGACAAATATCATTCAGAATATTGCCCTGGATTAATATTTGGATGATGAAAAAATAACTAATTGTCCAGGACAATTTTGGATTCGTCCTGGATGATTTATTCAATTCAATACTTATCATCTAGAGTATCATTCAGGTCATCTAGGAAGAGACTAAGGTTTGCTTAACTGGTCATCCCGAATGATCTTGCAAATATCAAGGATGATATGATCGAGCAATCAATCCTTAATTCCTATACTTAATTACCAGACTAATTTAGTCATAATTGCACTTCATCATCAAGGACGATGTCATGGACGATGTCCAAAACATAACTTGCTAAAATAGATCTAATGTCTGATTCTTTCTAACTTGACTATATCATCTTAAACGATGCTAATATCATCAAAGACGATTTGATTTTTTGCGACTGCTTTAACCAGGATGCCCTAATTAGGGTTCCTATTTTTAACTGATCATCCAGGATGATTTTAGATCCTCCCAGATGATGTCATCAAAAATATAAAAAACTAAAAGCATAAATATTTTTTCTAGAGTGTGTGTGCAAGGTTACTTAGCATAAGGACCCACTT
>NW_021566683.1:0-804 GCF_001605985.2 Dendrobium catenatum
TAAGTAGACATGGAATGAGTAAATTTCCTTTTAAGCAATAAGCATCCAATGTAGGTTACTCATTGAGCACCGTATGGCCACAAGATGTTCATCTGCGAAAAAAAATACTAAAATGCTAGCTTAATAGACTTTTCAGAACTTAGCACTTGATTGCAGACCGAAGGTTGACATACATGTATATTTCTGCAACTTAAACTGAGGATCTTTTGATATAAGTATTACAAACTTCCCAGTATCTATAGTTTCAATTAATGAAGTCTCTTTTGGTAAGCTAAATAATTTTTTTTGTTCTTGTGGGTAAGTAGTTGGCTTGCTGCATGCAGCATCAATAGTAAAAAGTTATGCAACTCATCTTGGTCTGTTGATTGAGAGCTTTGGCTACCAACCAATAGGTTTTGGGTTCAAGTATTGCGTATGTGATGTGTGTAAGTTTGTCTTAATTGGCCTAAATATTAAAAATAAAAAAAAATAAAAAAGTAAAATGTTAAGCCATAGTAATGTTTGTCAATTGTATTACAAGGGGATGGTCAGTTTGCACTCGAATCTCAATAGGTGTAACAGATCTCTTATTCTCATTTTGATTCTTTATTGGGATGTCCAGCTATTAATTAGCTGTGGGTACATCTTTTTTATTTCTATTTAATCTTAGGCTCCTTGTATTTCATTTTCAAGCTTTCTAATGTTTGTGCTTTCATATTCTTTAGGGATATTTTCAACCTTGTTGGCTGTCTCCTGGAGCCTGCTACTGTAAGTTTCAAAAATAATTTCTGAAATTGTAAACATTAGTTATTATGTATGTGATAA
>NW_021566684.1:0-924 GCF_001605985.2 Dendrobium catenatum
AAATCAACTTGATTTTAATTTTAGTAAATACTACATTCAATTACCTTTCCAACGAGCCCAAGAATGTTCCATTTGGTGAAAGATTCGATTTTCTATGAATTTTGCAAATTCTGGGAATTTTTCTGAATTATTTCTGATCGGCGGCACCCAGTGGCAGCGCGCCACGTGGCATGGCCGGGTCCCGCCACTTAACCATGTCAGACGGCTAGATCAGCCGTTCGATCGACCGCGGGTGGGTTAGACGGCCCATATTACGCCACGTCATCACCCGTGGTTTGAAACGACGCGGGTTCGAATCCAAGGGAAGACGCCGTGTTCAGGTAGGGGCCACGTGGCCGTTTCTGGGCCATCCGACCGAGCTAAAGGCGTGATCGGACGGTTCTGGCAGAACCAGAGTTAGAAATTTTCAAATGCCCATAACTTTCAAAATACTCAACAAAATTGCATAAAATTTGAACTGTAGCTAGATGGCAACATAGTCTAACAAAGCCTGAAGTTTGGAGGCTCCATGCATTGTATATTTTCTACAGTTTCAAATTGAAATTTAAATTTAAAATGATTATAACTTACAATCCAACCGTCGGATTTTTGACTTCTTGGGCTTGTTGGAAAGCTGCTAAGATCCTCTTCAACTTTGTAGAAGACCTCAGGAGCTGGATCTATCTGGATTAGAAGTTATTTGTGAATAACCTGATTCTCTCTCTTCACCAAATAAGCTTTGGAGGCTAGATTTTCGTGGGGGAAGGCTTGGAAAAGTTAGGGAAATGCTTGGAAAAGGTTCTTTGAAGGTTTTGATGGCTGGGATAGCTCTTGGATGAGGGAGGGATTTGAATGAGAGAGGCTTAAAGGGTTATTTGCATGTCTTAAGATATTTCCCTATGCAAGCCATCTTAGTGCATTTGAATGGTTAGGATTGACTATATG
>NW_021566685.1:0-315 GCF_001605985.2 Dendrobium catenatum
TTGAAGAGGAGTTTTTGAATGGTTTAGGTGGACTACGTATTGATCACTCTTCACCAGACTCATCAACATTTTCTGTGAAAAACATAGACCCAACTTTTGATTCACACAAGTGGACGGTTTTGTTTAGTTCAGCTGAAGGAACTATAAAGTGCAGCTGCGGAAAGTACGAGATGATGGGAATCCTATGTTCTCATTGCATGAGAGTAATGAGTCAGTTGGATGTTACTAATATACCTCAGAAATACTTAATTCCAAAATGGTCAGCAACTGCTAGGAACGATCTTTATAGTGGATTGAATGTCCAGCTTATAATAC
>NW_021566686.1:0-287 GCF_001605985.2 Dendrobium catenatum
CTGGTTCCTCGAGCCTGGTGGCACAACGCCACGAACGAATTCTAAGGGGTGTTAAACCTTAAAATAGATTAATCCTTAATTATCCAACCTTTTAAAAATTCTAATTCAATTACATTAATTTGGTTTATCGGCTGGCTACTCCGGGCTGCGGGGCTAAGTGTCCTAAGGAGGCTGGTTCCTCGAGCCTGGTGGCACAACGCCACGAATCAATTAATGGCAGACTTAAATTAATCAAAACTTTAAAAATCATCAACCAAACACTCTTGATTAAAATTCATTAAATTTCA
>NW_021566687.1:0-517 GCF_001605985.2 Dendrobium catenatum
GTCTTTCTTTATATCTCTTTATAATTTCTAAAGAGTCATTTTTTATCTTAAAAAGACCCATATATACATTATGGCGTTCACACCATTAGGCAACTCAACATGATCTCAAACTTTATTTATTTACTATAGAACTCATCTCATCTTTCATGGAATCAAACCATAAATCAAATTTCTTACAACTCATGACTTGTAAAAATGTTTCAAAATTATTTTCATCTCTAATAATATAGTCCGACTTCTAAAGATACATAATATAACCACTAGGAATAGATGGTCTTCTTTTCCTAGTAGATCTTCTTAATGTTGTAACAACCTCCTCTAGTGAATCTAGTTGTTCAACTATATATATGGGTTCATTAACAACTTATGGAATCTCTACTAATGGTTTTCTAACACTCATTAAAACTTAAGAAGTGTAATGAGCAATAATCAACCTATCACTTGAAATAAAAATTTGCATTTATATATTCTTTTTTCAGGAACTAAGCTTTGTAATTAATCACTAACACTAATCAGG
>NW_021566688.1:0-326 GCF_001605985.2 Dendrobium catenatum
GGTATATTCTCCTTTCTTTGGATTCCAAATTAGATGTGCTATCCCATTTTCAAAATCACTTTCATAATTTTTTAGACACATTTACATTAACATTACATCTCACAGAAAGAAAATAAAAAAATCTAGACCACCTGCAGGGTTATCCTAAGCAATTTATATAAAAATCATCCCAAGCAATTATATATTCGCATTTAAATTAAATTAATTAGCCACACTTGGCCACACTCTTTTTTTTTTTATTTGGGGGCTAAGCAGCTGAAGCACCTGTAACATTTATATGATTATTAAGTAATTAGCCCCCTTTACTGCCCTGCACGAGTGTGGCC
>NW_021566689.1:0-322 GCF_001605985.2 Dendrobium catenatum
TCAGCACCTCGACGCTAAAATTCAGCACCTCGACGCTGGAATTCCTCTCTTCTTCCGCCAAAATCTGCACATTCCTCGTATTCCCCTCTCCTACCTTCAAATTCCGCACCTCGACGCTGAAATTCAGCACCTCGACGCTAAAAATCAGCACCTCGACGGTCATTTCACATGCTCATCTCCTCTCTAGAGAGTGGCTCTATAGGTGGCATGTCGTTGTCCCTTTCAAGAATCTCCACCTCCGGATTCCTCCTCCCCCGAATTGGGTTTGGATTTCCTCCTACGTCATGGCCATCAGTAGTCTCTCTCACTTCCGATGTCTCCG
>NW_021566690.1:0-237 GCF_001605985.2 Dendrobium catenatum
TTAGCTCAATTGAATGCAAAATGTTTAAACTTTTTTTCTGTGTTTTAAAATCTGAGGATTACATGCGTGTGTCCACTTGCAAAACTAGTAAAAAAAATTGGGATAAATTGTGTATCACCTATGAAGGCACTAATGAGGTTAAACAATCCCGTTTGAATATTCTCTTGAATGATTACGAACTTTTTCATATGAAATCTCATGAATCAATTTATGACATGTATATTAGGTTTACTCAGA
>NW_021566691.1:0-358 GCF_001605985.2 Dendrobium catenatum
ACATTAGCAAACTCCCGTACCACAGGGATCTCAGAAACAGAACCAACCTCCAGGTTCAGATCCCGCACCAAAGCTAAAAATACTGGACATCCCTTCTTCCACATTCTGCTTACTTTCAAAACAGAAATCAGACTGGAGAGAACACCTTGTAAGCCCTGAAATACAAATCTCTCTCCAGCCAGAAGCAAGCTCACTTGCTTCTTCAGACAGTCTATCTGGGCCTCATACTGACTCAGATAATCCATGCCCAGAATCACATCATACGATGAAATCGATAACAGAATCAGACTTGATTTTCACCTCTTGCCAGCAATGTCAATCTCACAAACACAAAACTTCCGAGCAATCAAAAGACTCC
>NW_021566692.1:0-300 GCF_001605985.2 Dendrobium catenatum
TTTTAAAAGAATATTTGGAGGCCTGATTTGACACTGTCGCCTCATAGAAAATCCCAGGGCAGAAGGTCAAAATCAGGACGATTAAGTAAGCAAATGACAAAATTTTGGGAGGTAGAACCTCTCTTTTAATGTTTTAAAATTATTTTTAGATGTTTGCCACACTCCCCCAAGGAAGAAATGGGTTGAGGGACCAACGGAAGGAAGGTAGTTAAGACTTTCGATGAAATAAAATTTCATTCTTATTAAAGATGGAGAGAAAGATTTGTCCCACCGGGCGTGCCATTTTCTTGTTGGTGGAAT
>NW_021566693.1:0-486 GCF_001605985.2 Dendrobium catenatum
TGAGCTTGAATGGATAGATTTAATAGGGATGGTTAGTGAATAATTATCTTAATAATTCACTAATCAATTTGTTAATTATTCGAATTAATTTTGTCTTTTGTATGTGTAGGATAAACACACCCTTAGCCTAGGCTCTCCTAGATTTAAGGACTTGATTGTATTATATGTGTGTATATCATATATGTTAAGTCCAAGGGTTAATATATTGATTTGATCCTATATAACATAGTGACATCATTAAGGATTATAATTAAGAACATGTTTAGAGAACTTAGATTAATTTTATTAATTAGGATACACTTCCTATTGACTTGAGATATAGCACATTTAAACTTAGCGACACATACAGCCCATAGAAATTTTCTCTCTTATTTTTGAAATCATTAAGCCACTTAATTAATTTATTTAAGTTAATCCTCTAATTAAGAAATAAAAACTTTCAAAAATTCTAATGAAGATTGTGAAAATAAGATTGACTATAATGAC
>NW_021566694.1:0-343 GCF_001605985.2 Dendrobium catenatum
AAGAGTGGAAAGCAGATGATGAAAGAGAAAGGCAGCGTCGAGGCCTGCAACCGGGAGATGCCGGTGGGAACACGTGCGATACCGCATCGGCCGGAATCTTTTCCTTTTAATATTCCATTATTATTTTGATTTTTATTATTTATAGTTTTTATTTTTTATAATAATTCAAATAGATTCAATTGTTTAATTGATGATTTAATGTGTTATTGTGTTAATTTTTTATTATATAAAGATTGAACTTTGTATAATATATGTATGTGATAAAAATATCAAATAATTAGCTAATCATATTTATTAAAATATTTTTATATGAATAATAATAAAGTCTATAATCTTAGTGTAT
>NW_021566695.1:0-259 GCF_001605985.2 Dendrobium catenatum
CCAAATGCTCTTTATGTCAAAACATTAATGAATCTGTTACCCATTCATTTTTTGAATGTGACTATTCTTCCTCAATCCTTTCTAAACTTATGCGCAAATTGGGATATCTGCTTCTAAGGCCAAATATATTACAAATTTTTGAGTTTATAGATGAGATGCAGAGTAAAAATAAGGATTTTTACTATCTAATTATTTGTTGCTCGGTTTATCATATATGGAGAAAAAGGAATGATAGGAGGTTTGGCAACATTTCTGTGTC
>NW_021566696.1:0-347 GCF_001605985.2 Dendrobium catenatum
AGGATGAACAAATTTCAAGTATGGAAAAGAAGATAGATGAGATGTTGGCCACTATGGCTTCTTTTCAAAGTCAAGGTCCTTTACCACCATGAGCACAGGTTGAGTCTTCTCAACCCGAGCCTGTTCAGGTGGTAGGAAAGAAACAAATAGTTGAAACTATAGAAGAGCACCAGCAAGATCTAGAAGTAAAAGCTTCTTAGTCAAAGGAAATAAAACAAATGGTAGAGAAACAAGTAAGGGAGGCATTAGCAGAATCACAAAGCTCGTCGTATACTCCAAAGGGTAGACCCTACCCAGAGGAGTTTGATATAGTTCCTTACCCAAAGGGGTTTGTGCCTCCCTCCTTC
>NW_021566697.1:0-261 GCF_001605985.2 Dendrobium catenatum
CATCATCAAAGTTGGAGAAAAGGTAAGGATAATAAATGTTCTAAGAGATCTTCTGATGCTGTTTGCTTTGAATGCAAAAAGCTTGAACATGTCAGAGCGGATTTTCCTACACTTCAAGATCACACAAGCAAAGAAAAGGGTGAGGAGAAATTCAAGTTTAGAAAAGACAAAAAGAGATTCAAAAGGCATTTTGGGCGGATTCTACATCAAATTCATCGGAGACAGAACCAGAAGATGAGACAACAAACTTGTGCTTAATGG
>NW_021566698.1:0-471 GCF_001605985.2 Dendrobium catenatum
ATTCAACAGTCAAGTATAAAAAATTTAAATTAAATATAAATAACATAACAAAACAAGATAAATACAAGTAAATAAAGAATAAGACCAAATAAAAATAATAAAAAAAACATAATGAATTCAAAACATGAAAAATAATTGGGTTGCCTCCTATCAATGCTAAGTTTATAGTCTTCAGCTAGACTATGCTAATTATTCTTTTTAAGGATAAACCAAGTTTGTGATAATTCTTAGGTGATCTATGTTCCCTCCCAAACAAAGTTTCAATCTATGAACATTGAGTTTAATAATGTGCAAACTTTTCTTATCCTGAATTTCAACAACTATAAAGGGAAATAATTTTATAATAGTTAATAGTCCTAACCACCTTAAATTCAATTTTCCTAGAAAAAACTTTAATCTAAGGTAAAAGAGCAAATATTCTTACCTAGAGGTGAATTCTTTCTTAATAAGCTTACAATCATGCCATTTCTT
>NW_021566699.1:0-239 GCF_001605985.2 Dendrobium catenatum
CCGTTAAAAATCGATGAAGCTACGTCTGTGGGTTCTCGTCCTTCAAATGCGTGGGTTTTAGTTGAGCTTGATATCACAAAATCCTACCCTAAACAAGTTTGGCTTGGTTCAGATACCTTGGGTTATGTCCAAGATGTGATTTAGACGATTTTCCTAATTTTTGTTCTGTTTGTAAATGCATCGGGCACCCTTCGGGGAACTGCCATCCTGTTTTGGAGATTGCTCCTTCTTCTTCCTGG
>NW_021566700.1:0-347 GCF_001605985.2 Dendrobium catenatum
ATGGTGTTGATACTTTCCTTCATCTTGTAAAACACGCAAAGCACTAAAGCAGTAAAGCAGGATTGCAGGAGGCAGGAGCGTCATAAGCAGCAGCTTGAGCTGCACGGAGGCCGGAGCACGTGAAATAGATCCTTGCCTAAAAATGATCTCATTGGGCTGAGCAAGGATATGGAGCTTGTCATGGAGTGGCTGAGGAATCCATCAAATGAGCATCGGGGAACTCATTTGTACAGAAACATGTTTTTATTTTTTTAAATTAAATGGGTTTTCGGATTGACCCGGTAACCCGCCGGGTCAACACGACCCGTTTTTTCAAACGGGTCAAATCTGTGAACCCGAACCCGACC
>NW_021566701.1:0-2304 GCF_001605985.2 Dendrobium catenatum
TCCTCTCTCTCGCTCTCTCTCTCTCCCCCCTCTCCCTCCCTCTCTCTCTCTCTCTCTCACCGGTGGAAGGTTCTCGACCTAGATGCCAAGGCGGTGGCTGCTGCCACTGAGCAAAACCCTAGCTCGGTGCCTTCTTCTAAGGCTAAGGCGGCCGCTCAGAACAAGCCTACTGTTGCGAATAGTTCTTGGGAGCAGGTTAGTGCTCAAGCTCAGGCTATTTTGTCGCGGTCCAAGGATGAAGAAAGCCATGCAGATGCAAGACTAGCTCAGCTCTTGCCGAACAACTCCCATGCTCGGGCTGGTATGATGCCACCCAGCCAGGATAAGCAGGTCACCAGAAATCACCTTCAGCAGATTCACCCGCATGTGATGGATGGCCACGGTGCTAAGGGTACTGGCTCTCCGCCTCAGATCCGAGGTGGACAGGCACGAAACTGCACTCGCTCGTCTGGAATCGGGAGCTCTTCACAAGTGCAAATGCAAAAGATATGTGCATATACACAGGCATTTTTTAAATAAAAGTAGCACAGCCAATAAATTTATGGGAAAAGGAAAATCAAAGATCATAATAAGGACAAGGAAATATGGATAATTAAAGCAAAAAATAGCAGTGTTGTTCAGGGAGTAGTACAAATAAATTTGTTGAGCAAAGTAAAAAAACACTAGCAGAGAATTATCTAGTTCAATTAGTTAATAACTTTACAAAGTTACAGTAAAACGACTCTAACACCATAAAAAATGAAAATTCTTTAGACTAAGCGGTATCGTACATTAGGATGAAACTGATTAATATTTTACTCATTTAAATTTGATGTATTCTAGGCTGAATCATGTTGCCTTTCATAATAAAGAAAATAAAAATAGATCGTTAGAAGCTTTATATATAAATGGAAGGGTAGAACGACAAGAAGATTAAGAATGTTATAAATTTCCAAATTTTAAGAGCCAAATAAATAGATCCATTGCAGTGATACCCAGGGAAACAACATGAATTATGTTTTCATGTCCTTGCGGAGCATCAGCAGTAAACTTGCTGCAGAAGTTCTTTTCTTTATGCGCTGCTGAACAATTCCATAACGCCTTCAAACATAACGATCAATCAGAACAAGTACTACATGCATGATCGTTCAATTAAAGATGGTAAAGTATAAAGATATAAAATTTTAAGAAAAGGCATATACCCCACAAATCAAATTCATACTTTGAAAGGAAGTCCTGCGCAAGTTTGATGAGCCGAACCTCTGAATAAGGAAATATTATAAGATATGCATGAGCTGTTTTGGAAAACTCCCCGATTGAAGCCTAAATGTAGGGATTAAACAAGAAAAAATTAGATATGCCCTTTTAGCATTCCAGTGAAATGGAAATACAAACTATGTCTGTTCATGAATCACCATATAAGAGTTAAATAGCATGTTTAGGCAAGTAATTAAAAGGTATATATATATATATATATATATTAAAATTTTGATTTTATATACCCCATAATGCTCGGAAATGAAGATGTATGCCCGTTATTTTATTTCTTGGAAAAATATGTTTAAAAGTTCTGTTCATATCAAAACACAACATGAATTTGAAGAGAGGTGTTATCAATATGAGCCATATAAGGCTAATGATAATATTGTTTTGAATATGAGACACAAGTATACATCGAGTGTGCAATTGTTACTCATACATGTAGAGAGGTGTTACTGATGTAAAACGATATGGCAAGCTATAGATGGGGACATTGATTTGAGGAATTAAGACTTGCGAACATCAAGCCTTTATCCCACTACATGGGGTCAGCTACATGAATCCTTTTTCGTCATTGTGTCCTGTTAAAAGTTAAATTCTCATTTAAATCTAATAAAGAAAGATTATTTCTAATATTTTCTAACCAAGCCTTTTTAGCTCTACCTCTACCTTTCTTAACAAAAGTCGAATCTAATACCTCAAATTTCCTAACAGGTCATTGGAAGGCCTCCGTTTAATGTGGCCAAACCATCTAAGTTGACTCTCTCTAATTTAATCTTCTACTGGAGCTACTCCAACCTCTTCACGTATATGCTCATTTCGTATCCTATCTCTAAGGGTCAAGCCACTCATCAACCTAAGCATCCTCATCTCTGCAACACTTAACTTAGTATTATGCCTATCTTTTAATGGCCAACATTCGGCATCATAAAGCATTGCAGGTCCACCACCATCTTATAGAATTTTCCCTTAAGTTTGAGGGGGACTTTTCTATCGCACAACAAGCCCGAAGCATTCCTCCACTTTAACCATCAAACCTGAATTCTGTTGATAATATCCCCATCT
>NW_021566702.1:0-253 GCF_001605985.2 Dendrobium catenatum
GAAATGCTCCCCAAACACCCCGATGATGGCCGTGTTAAATGCAGATCTCAACCGGAGGGGTTCCCCAAAAATTTTCAAATATCTCCCAAATATCCAAAGTTTTATTTCAAATATTCCAAAGCTCCACCCAAAATTCCAAAAAATCTCAAATATTCCAAAACTCCACCCAAAATTCCAAAAAATCCCAAATATTCCAAAACTCCACCCAAAATTCCAAAAAATCCCAAATATTCCAAAGCTCCATCCAAATATC
>NW_021566703.1:0-287 GCF_001605985.2 Dendrobium catenatum
CGCCCCTTTAATGTCCTAAAGCTCTCTAATAGGCTCCCTAACCAAGCCCAGCCCTTGGTTTAGCCTTAAATGGTAGTGGTCCCCCCCCACCTCAAAAGAGCTAACCAATGGTTAGAGGGCCTTTCCAGCCTTTCTCCCTGCCACCTAATGGTTTGGGACACTTGTCCTTCATCAGAGAGAGCCCTCTGATGCATCAAAGCCGTCCAAACTCACCCAGGCCATTTGAATAGGGAAAAAGTTGATTTTGAGAGCATTGGATCAAAGCACTTTCTCTCACTCACCCTAGC
>NW_021566704.1:0-325 GCF_001605985.2 Dendrobium catenatum
CTGGCGCCCGGGTGCAGTGTTAAATAGGCAAGGGTTTCCACATCAAGGACGGATGTGGGCAAAGAAGCTAGTCGATGAAACTAAAATTAGGATAGAAACTTGGAATATAGGCTCTCTTACAGGAAAATTAATGGAAAATTAATAGATATTATGATTCAAAGGAAGATAAATATTCTGTGCATTCAAGAAACAAAATGGATTGGAGAGAAAGCTAAGGAGATTAATAGTTTAGGTTATAAACTATGGTATTCGGGTAGGAGTCATACTAGAAATGATATTGGTGTAATAATAGATAAAAGTTTGAAGGATAATGTTATAAAAATTA
>NW_021566705.1:0-356 GCF_001605985.2 Dendrobium catenatum
CACCATCTTCAAGCTCTTCTGGTGCAGGTTTGGCTTCCACGGGCTGTTCATCATAATCACCAGCTTCAAAGGCCTCTTCAGTATCACCATCTTTGGATTCAATTTCCGTGCATGTGATAGCGCGACAAATCTATTTCCGGAGGAATTTTCGCTTGATGAATCAGATACCTTTATATGCATATGTATCCTTATGTCGTAGTAGACGCGGATTCCTTCCATACCAGAGGCCCAAACTTGTACGAAGTTGTCGTTTGGTAGTAGGAATATTGACTTGCTCTCGTAGCATTCTCTGAATATTTTTGGTATTGAATTTAGGTATCCTTGTAGGAAATAATTCTTCGGAGTCGAGGATCATG
>NW_021566706.1:0-398 GCF_001605985.2 Dendrobium catenatum
AAGTCGCCACCACAACCCGTTGGCAACCACCATTGCCACCGGATACTATTAAGAAAAATGATGCAGTATTTTATTACCTTAAATTTCAATGAAAATGTTAATTTTAGTTTATGTTGTGCAAAAATGTCTCAGCAAAAAGAAAAAAATTTTACAAGTGTTGAACCAGTGCTGCAATGCTCAAACTATCAGTGTCGCAGCATCTAAAACACCCTAATTCTAGATCAGGACATTATAGCGTTGGAGACTCGAGAAATGTCATTTAATTCAATGCCAAGATAGAGCCAAGGTCAACGGTGTAGCACTTCAAAATAGTGTAACACCAGTAATCACCTTCGCAACATTTGAGCCATAAGAAATTAAGCACTAGAGAGCCAAACTTCATAATGTCACAGCGCCGA
>NW_021566707.1:0-210 GCF_001605985.2 Dendrobium catenatum
TCAAATAATTTCCCTCCTAAACTCACCCAAAGCCAACATGGCTTTCCTCTGATTTCCGCTCAAACCGTGCTCCCCCTCTGTTTTTCCGCTCAAACTATGCTCCCCCTTTGTTTTTCCGCCTGGAGTAACAGTGGGCCGGTCTGGGCTAGACCGGTCCAGCCGGCCCCTCCTGGGCCGGCGTAACAGATACATCTCTTAGAAGATGTGATA
>NW_021566708.1:0-367 GCF_001605985.2 Dendrobium catenatum
ATGATAACTAATGGGATTAATATGGAGTAAGTGAGCTTCCGTTCTAATTTGAAGTGTTAGATTATATTCGAAATGATCAATTTTGAAATAAACTTTAAATTAGTTCATATAAATTTATTAAATTATTTTAAATTTTGTAAAAAGTATTATGATATATGTCATAATATTATTTTCAACAAGTTTCAAACTTTGTCAGATTGGTCGATCAAATCATGTATACCAATATTTGTCTTTATCTTGATAAATATCACACTAAGGTGGTTGGATTTCTCACGCCACTTTTTGGCCATTCACATTTCATACGAGAAACTTAAAATGTTTCTGCCTTTGTTTGATAAGCTAAGGCTTCATTTGGGATGGCTTTAGA
>NW_021566709.1:0-1571 GCF_001605985.2 Dendrobium catenatum
CAAGTCTTTCAAGAACAAAAGATAATAATGTGAAAGTATACAGGGATGACCTATTTGTGAAGAGAAAGTCACTCAAATAGTACATATTGAAATTGAAAGACATTCACCATATTTAAAAGGCATAACATGTGATGTAATCCCTTAATATGTATTTTTGGCATACGTTTAGGCAAGTTCCCTAGGTTCCTTTTAATGCTTAGGGCTAAATAAAACAAAACAATGTCAATGCAATATTGAACGATGATATCACCTCTAAAAATCCCCAGGAGTGCACCTAAAAATCCCAAGGAAGTGCAATGGCTCATTGGGTGAGACACCATGCTTAATCACTTCATCTCTAGTTTGGGAGATATTGGTCACTATGATACTCATTATTAGAAACTTAGGTAATTAAAGTTAATTATATTGAATATTTGTTTGTACTTGGTGAAATGTGTAATTAGAAGTTTTAGAATGATTATTGGGGCATAATTGACTAAGGCTTGGATTGGAGAAGTGAAACATTCCAAAGTTAGAAAATTCTCTATGGGTGGCACAATGTTAGGGTTGGAAACACCATGAATTTGAGCTCGAGTTTTTGGACAAAAAATAGGTTTGAGCATGCATTGTAGCACTGGATTTCAGGTGTGCACATTTTGGGAGCATATAGAAGATTCATTAGGAACACTTTGAGAAGGCTAATCAGCAACGTGGTGCTATGTCATAATATAATAACATAATATTAAAATATTTTAAATAATTTTTTATTTCTTAGCCATTTTATCTAAGAAGAGAAGAGAGAGAGAGAGAGAGAGAGAGAGAGAGAGAGAGAGAGAGAGGAGAAGAAAGATAAAGAGAGGTAGGAGATTTGGAAGCCAAAGATTGGGAACTATTCATCAGTCCAGTTAGGGAAATTATAGAGCTCCCATTCAGCTCCTAAGTCCTTATATCTTACTTTAATTCCCATTGCTTTATAAAAAGTTATGTATTCAAATTTGCTATATTAAAGTTTTCATTATGTACATTTTATATATTTTCATATGTTATATTCCTAACATTTTGACTATATGGAATTTAATTTTCATCAGTTGATTTTTCCCAACCTGAATTTATGAGTATACATTCCAATTGAGGGTTTTTTGGCAGTTACAATAATAATGTAAAAGTATTAAAATGTTTATGCGAATGCCCTTCTAAAATTATATATGATTTAGGAGAAGTTCATTTACTAGAATGCTATACATACAATGTGGCTTTTTATAAGTATTTCATGTATTATGCTGAATGCAATGGCATAATATGGAATTGGGAGCTATTTTCTGATATGTGGAAGAAGTGCTCTCTCTATTATGTGATTAGGTCCCTAAATGTACTCTTTTGACCCCATCTACTACAGGTAAATAAGGGAGGGATTTTGTCAAATTTGTTAAAAGATAGTGTGAGAGGTTATATAATAATGTATGTATTCCTCTAGCCCCACATGCTATATACAAATGTTGGAGGCATTTTAGCCTAGCTTTCTATATGTAAATGTGGGAGGTAGGAAGGGAGACATTAGTGGAAGTGGAGTTATCAATGCATATAAATGATGA
>NW_021566710.1:0-234 GCF_001605985.2 Dendrobium catenatum
AACGGGGGAAAATCGGGTTAGAACCAACGAAACCAGTCTTGATTTTTAAGAACCGGTCGGTTCAATTGTTATATCATTTAAAAAATTAAATAAAGTAAAGAACTTTAAAATGTTATTTTCATAAGTTAGTTTAAATTTAAAATAAACTTTAAAGTTTTAATAATTATAATTTTACAAATAAGCTCAAACCAAACTTTTTCACATTACCCCTACCAAAACGAACTTTTATTAGGT
>NW_021566711.1:0-258 GCF_001605985.2 Dendrobium catenatum
GAAAGATTGATGCAGGTGAACCACGAAAGGAGAAGAACATAGCACTGAAAATGGAGTCTGAGAGTGAACACTCACAACCTGAGGATGAAGATAACATCGCATTAATGGCTAGTCAATTCAGAAGCTTTCTGAAATGGAAGCAGAAGAGACGTCAGCAATGAAATAGAGGTAAATTTAATAAAAATGTAAAAGTTTCAAATGATGTTATTTGCTATGAGTACAGGAAACCTGGACATATAAAGACATATTGCCCAAAAC
>NW_021566712.1:0-322 GCF_001605985.2 Dendrobium catenatum
CAATCAAACTAAAAAACAAAAAAAAAAACAAAAATATATATATAATTTAAACATATCATTTTGAGTCAAAACTGATTAGTGTGTCAACCCAAACCTGATTCATTTAATAAACGGGTTGAAATTCCGGACCCAAACACTACCTATTTATTAAACAGGTCAACTCGAACTCGGATTTTTTGGATCGGGTCATTTTTTTACATCACTATATTAGATTATCAAATGATTTGGTCGTTTTTAATTTTGTGCATTAGTTTAAATTTTAGAAATGATCTAGTCCTATTTTTATTTCATTTAGAGTTCATATTTGATTCATGTTCATTGC
>NW_021566713.1:0-294 GCF_001605985.2 Dendrobium catenatum
GAAGGGTTTAGGCAATGCTATAAGAGAAATTTATCCAGAAGCAGAGCATAGAGTATGTATTCATCATTTGTGGAAGAATATATATAAAAAAAAAAAATTCCATTGTAAAGATGGGCAAAAACTTCAAGGGTTGGTTTGGATAGTAGCAAATGCTTACACAAGCATAGAGTTTTATAAGAAGCTTGTTGAGCTATCGAACGTAAGTCCAACAGTTCACTCATTACCTTACAAGTGGTCTAGAAGCCAATTCATGATATGGATTAACCATGCCGCCAATACTAACAATTTTGCTGA
>NW_021566714.1:0-302 GCF_001605985.2 Dendrobium catenatum
AGTTTAATTTTTTGAAAAGAATTCTCATATGATGCCTTCATAAAAAAAAACAAAAAAAATTAGAAAGATTAAAATCCAAAAATATTTGTTTTTTCTCCTCGTTTTTTTTATTTTTTTTATTTTTCTTTTGTTGTGTTTTAACTATTTTTTCTTTTGTTTTATTTTTTGAGGGTCTTGATCATCACCATCTTTTCCTTGAATTCAATTCCTAGTCACATCGTCCTGACCGATACCCTTATCGTCCTGAACGATATGACAAATTCTATTCAAAATCCATCTGCTGACCTTTTTAAAACCTAAAC
>NW_021566715.1:0-305 GCF_001605985.2 Dendrobium catenatum
GCCAATGCCTTCTCCCAAAGAAGGGCCTCATTTGTATTCGACTGTAAATACTAGTGGATTCATTCAAACTGGGCAAAGCCTTATGGTTTCTCCTTCTTTTCAGGAGTTTTCACATAAAAACTATGATATCTCTTATGAACGCAACACCCTCTCTCTCTTATTTGATTGTGTGCTGAATCTTCGTACAATGCTAAGACATTAAACTATATATTGCTCTACCGTCGCGAATATTATAGGAGCCAACAATAATAATAAAATTGCTACATTAATTTGCAATTAGCAAAACACATTATATTAGACTTATA
>NW_021566716.1:0-243 GCF_001605985.2 Dendrobium catenatum
TAATTATAGTTAATTAATTAAATAGATAATGATAATAATGATAATAAAGAAAGAAAATATGCCCTCGGCCTTCCTGCCTCGATCCTCGAGTCAACACCGTCAAAGCCCGTGAAGGTACGGATCTTCTAAACTTAGATTTCTCGCGTCGTTGTTTGCAGCGGACCGGACAACCGCCTATACACGCCTTTATTGCGCGTGGTGGAAAGGGACCCCGGTCCAACGCCTACGACGAGGCGAGCAATC
>NW_021566717.1:0-216 GCF_001605985.2 Dendrobium catenatum
TTTTAGATATACTCAAATGAAAGCCTTTAGACTTTATTGTTTTCTTCAATAATTCAAGTTTGCGTTCAACTTCCTCTCTCATCTTTTCAACAAGAAGATTATCTTCAACAAAAAGCGTACACTAGCGTACAACCTCTTGCAAATTTCTAGTGAGAACATCCATGACTAAAGAAAAAAAGATATGGACTTAAGGTCGATCCTTGATGTAATCCAACT
>NW_021566718.1:0-298 GCF_001605985.2 Dendrobium catenatum
TAATGGGTGCCCTCACTGGACACTCTAAACCTGTGCAATAATAGGTCCTTGAACTCTTCCCAACTCCGTATAGGTTGTCGCCCCTCAATCCATTGGAACCAAGCCAATGATTTCCCCTCCAAGCAAATCGGGACAGCCATAAGCTTTTCCTCCTCCGTGACGCCGTTAACGGCGAAATATCGCTCCACCCGGTAGACCCATCCGTACGCATCTTCCCCTTCGAATACGGGGACCTTCAACTTCCTCATCCTTGTATCTGTCCGAGGAGGATTCCTCCAATCCTCCCATGGCCCATGCT
>NW_021566719.1:0-582 GCF_001605985.2 Dendrobium catenatum
AATTAATTTAAATTTCTTCATCAATTCTAATACTATGTTCGTTAATTATGTAATAACTTTTTTTAATTTTTTTAATAAATAATGTAATAATACTTTATTTCAAATTATTTTTTATTTATATCATTAAACAATTTGTCCTTTAAATTATATCTTTAACTACCGAAACAAATTATTCACATATACTTAATTTAACTTTATATATTATATTATGATTCAACTCAACTTTACTTTCAATCAATATTTCAATCAACTTATAATATTCACCTTATCAATATTTTTTAATCAATATTAATATCACCTACCATAACAAATTTAATTTAATAGGCCAAAGTTTCATTAAAAATACTCAAAATTTTAAAACGTTATTTTTTGATGCATTAGTTTTTCCTTTATTTACTCATCACTATTAATTAAATTAACCAAAAATATATAATTTTTATTACAGCTATATTTTTTATATTAAATGAAATATATATTTCTTCTAAAATTTCAACAAAATATTAAATGAAATCACTATTTTTTCTAAAATTTTTAGAAGTTAATTTTCTTATAATCTTTATTATTATCCATTTAATTCTCATC
>NW_021566720.1:0-248 GCF_001605985.2 Dendrobium catenatum
GAATGTGCGGTGATTGTTTAAAAAGAATAACGGTGAAAAAGTTGCCCCTAACTAATCCTTAACCCTAATACTATCTAGCTAATACTTTCATGACAATTTTCCATGCATAGCCATCATCAAAATAAAAATTTATCAAACTTAGAAACCTACAAAAATAAAAAAATTTGTTCTGAAAAGCTGCTTTAAGAAACAGTAAGAAAGCTATCCCAAACTAAGGCTTCGTTTGGGACGGCTTTTTTATTGCTTTC
>NW_021566721.1:0-277 GCF_001605985.2 Dendrobium catenatum
ATAGATACAAGGATCTTGTCATTAATAGTTATATTTTACACACAAAAAAAAATAAAATGAAGGAAAAAAGACATAGAATTTTTGTGTTGTTAATACAACGGAGATTGGGAACTTCAATTATTATGAAAAATTAATGATATCATTCAAATTAATTACTCTAAGATATTGAAGGTGATATTATTTAAATGTGATTGGGAAAACACAAGTTTAATGGGTATAAAACAAGATAAATTTTGTTAGACTATTGTGAACTTCTCAAGGCTTAGTCATACCGGTC
>NW_021566722.1:0-213 GCF_001605985.2 Dendrobium catenatum
CCCAGGTCAGGCCAGACCCTGGGCTTGAGGTGGGAAGTGGGTCTAGGTCTGGTGCACCCAATGCGAGTGGCAATTGGGTCCAATTTGATCTGGACAGGGAGATGGCTCAATCCCAAGTGTTTTTGGGCACTTTGGGCTAGCCTAACTCTTGACCCAAGCTAGCCCAAGGCATGGGCTGGCTGGAGAAGGTGCATTGAACCTAGGGCCACCTAT
>NW_021566723.1:0-257 GCF_001605985.2 Dendrobium catenatum
GTTATAAACACATGCCAAGCATCTTTTAATCTAAAAACCCTATCATTTGCCAAATTAAAAAATAAAACATCTTTGGACTCCATGTTTAAAGGGAGATTGAGAGTTTTTTGAATAATAAAGTCAGGAATCATATTAGCAAGCTTATCATAATCCTAATAGTTATCATTAATTAAATAATTTACCTTAAATGTAGCAGTCGAAGTGGAATTAATAAGGGAGTCAATGGATTGATTACCTAACCATTGAGCCTACTAGAG
>NW_021566724.1:0-304 GCF_001605985.2 Dendrobium catenatum
TGCATAATTTCAAAGTAGAAATTTCAAACTTCTTTTAACTCAAAAAATTAAAAAGCAAAAATTATATCTCAATTTTCAAGAATACTTAGGATTTTAGGGCGATTAACTCATTAAAATTTTATATTTAATTTGTCTTTTAAATTAAATTTATGTTTTAAAAACTAAATACTTAATAATTCGAATTTTAATTATTGTTAATCAGTCATAATTGTAAACAGTATAATTTGAAAATAGCTTGCTTATCAAATAATTTAGTTACTAATTATTTAATTACTTATTTAGATATTATTTTAATAAGTATTTG
>NW_021566725.1:0-361 GCF_001605985.2 Dendrobium catenatum
TCGGACTTCTGCTCGTCAACGAACTTTCGTCGTTCTTCTACCTGACATTGAACTTCTACCCAACGTCGGACTTCCCCTTGTCGTCGGGCTTCTTCCCGTTAACGGACTACTACTAGTCATCGGCTTCTCGCTCGACTGCTACTTGAAACGCACACTCGAACTCTCTCCTTTGACTCCACACTCGATCGTTGACTTCTAATTGGCTTCAACTCAATCGTCCATCGCCAGTAAACTTCCGCTCAAATGGCGTTAAAAATCCCGTAGCTCCTGCGCGCGAGGAGGGGTGCTAATTCGAGCAGGGGAAATTTCCCGCTTGTAAATAGTAAAAGCCTCAACCGCCAGATAGCCGTGGGGGAAGGAA
>NW_021566726.1:0-559 GCF_001605985.2 Dendrobium catenatum
TCTCTTGCTCTGTTGCACTATCTCTCTCTCTCTCTCTATCTCTTGCTCTCTCTCCCTCTTTCTCTCTTACTCACTCTCTCTTGCTCTCTATATCTATCTCTTTCTCTCTCTCGCTCTCTCTTGCTCTCTCTATCTATCTCTTTCTCTGTCTCTTACTCTCTTAATCTCTTATTCTCTGTTGCTCTCTCTTGCTCTCACTCACTCACTCTCTCTCTCTCTCTCTCTTGCTTTTCTTGCTCTCTCTTGCTGTCTCTTGCTCTCTCTCTCTCCATCTCTATCTCTCCCATTCTCTCTCTTGCTTTTCTTGCTCTCTCTCTCTTTCTTTCTCTCTCTCTCTCTCTCATATCTCTCCCTTTATTTCTCTCTCTCTCTCTCTCTCTTTCTCTTGCTCTCTTGCTCTCTCTTGCATTTCTTGTTCTCTCTTTCTCTCTCTCTTCCTCTCTCTCTCTCACTCTCTCTTTCTCTCTCTCTCTCTCTCCAGTTTTTCTTGCTCTTTCTCTCTCTCTCTCCCTCTCTCTCACCCTCTCTCTCTCTTGCTTTCCCTTGCTCTTTCTCACTC
>NW_021566727.1:0-713 GCF_001605985.2 Dendrobium catenatum
ATGTAGAAAATAAACATCATATAGAGTGCATTATATGGTGGGAGTTAGAAGAATCAATGTTGATATGTTCGTTTTAGCATAAGGGCCATAATTGACGAGTGACGGAAGTTGGAATGATCATATTCCGACGATAGTGGTAAGAATGACTATAGTCGGCGAGCGATAGAAGTAAGAAGGACCGTAGTCAAACGATGGTGGTTGGGGGATTATAGCTAACATGCAAGAGAGGTCGGAAGGACTGTAGTCGGTGGGCGACGAAGGTCAGAAAGACCGTAGTATGACAACGGAGGTTGGAAGGACTGTTGTTGGTGGGCGACGGAGGCCAGAAAGATCGTAGTCTAACGATATAGATTGGAAGGGCTGTAGTTAACAGGCGATGGAGGTTGGGATGATCATAGTTAACGGGCGATAGAGGTTTTAAAGACCGTAGACTTGCGATGAAAAGATTGTACTCGATAGGCGACGAAAGTTAGAAGGACCGTAATTGGTGATGGCAATTGGAAAAATCATAGTAGGAATGCGATAGAGATTAGAAAGACCATAGTCTAGTGATGGGTGTCAGAAGGACAAGCAAGCTACCAAATTAATCCCTTATATTCCTCATTTCTCCTACCACATTCTCATGAGAAGAATGGGGGTTATTTATAGTTTTTTTAAAAGTGAAATGCCTTTTAAATATGGAGAAGATCGATAACATATTATGAGTGGTTTGA
>NW_021566728.1:0-266 GCF_001605985.2 Dendrobium catenatum
ATGCCGTAAAAGCGGACTTAGACCTAAAGACGGATTTAAGATTTAAAATTTAATAAAGAGATTGATTTCTTTAAAACTTTGAATCATTTCCCTTCATCACAAATGACATCGACAAATTACAAATGTTATACTAGAGATCATAAGCTTTTATATATGTCATTTTCTAGAAGGGACTGGAAAATATTTTGAAGATTGATAGACTTGAAAATCTTTTGATTAAAATTTTGTTCTATCCTTCATTACAAATGATCTTTATAACTTACAAA
>NW_021566729.1:0-226 GCF_001605985.2 Dendrobium catenatum
ACTCATAATATTGTCTATCGATATGGTGTGCCACGTCAAATGATTTCAGACAACGGTCCAGCTTTTAAAAGCACTAAAATATATAGATTTATTAAGCGGCATAAGATTGATTGGCGCTACTCATCTATATATAACCCAAGGGAAAATGGATTGGCGGAAGCCTTCAATAAAACATTGGTGAAGTTACTAAAAAAGATACTCACTAAAAACAAAAGAGAGTGGCACA
>NW_021566730.1:0-295 GCF_001605985.2 Dendrobium catenatum
TGCACATCTTAATTTTTCTTAAATCCTAGATTTATGTTCGCATAATTTTTTTTAAGAATGAATATATATTTTCAAAGGACATTGTTCGACTTTTGATACTTTGAGAAATTTCACTTGATCAATGCAAATCTTGATGCGTTATTTGTATTAAAAAAATTTAAAATTAAATTCAAAATCATATGAACTCTGAGTTCAAAAAATTTATAAATAAACTAAGCGCCTTAATACACTACAGGAAAACAGCTCATTTCCGGCGGAAAAAAATTCGTCACAAATTTCGGCGGATTTTCCGGCG
>NW_021566731.1:0-340 GCF_001605985.2 Dendrobium catenatum
ATAAATTCCTTATAAAATAATGTAACCGACGAATCCAACACCAAATAAAAATTATGCCCGTTAACAACAAATATCTTACTAAGGTTATAAGTTGTACTAACGACCATAACTTTTCTTTTTTAGTGCCTATCCATAATCAAGAAGTACTGGTCTTCCTTCCCTGAAAAGCTTTACTCTCCCATCTTCATCGCCCCAAGCTAAGAAGAGATGAGAAATGCTATGAGATTTCTCTGTGAAGATTGTCAAAGGCCTACCGCAGCTGATGAGCTCCAAGTATTGGATTCTCATGGAGTAACTATTATTCAAATTGTTGGGGTTGCAGCTTTAGTAGTGGAGCTGC
>NW_021566732.1:0-423 GCF_001605985.2 Dendrobium catenatum
TTTTGGCTGATTATGGAAATGTCATTCCGAATACTATTACTATTGAGGGTAATGGTTCTAAAGTTTAGGATAATGTTGTAGAAGCTATACAGCCTACTGTACCTCAGATTGAACAATTTCCTGTAATCGTATTGATTCTCTTGTTGGTTAGAATGATAATCTAAACCTGAACTTGAGTTTACCTTGTGCCTCTCAAATCATAAAGGGAAAAACATTGGCTATCACTTCTAATAGAAATAATGTGCTTTCTTCATCTTCTAATCCCTATGCCATTAGTCAAAATTTGTCTGATATGGTGGTGGTGTTAATAAATGCTAATTGTATTAATAAGTTACACTCTCATACTATTGTGAATGATAAGGTAGCTGGTCTAAATATTATGGTGGAGACTAATGTTGAAATTTAGATGTGTGACAATACTTA
>NW_021566733.1:0-326 GCF_001605985.2 Dendrobium catenatum
CTTACATTTCTATCTTTCTTCTCTTTTCACTTTTTGCTGTTATAAAAAAGGGGGAGAAATTATTTATTATTTCTTTGTTGTTGTTTTATTTTTTTTGTTTTGTTTATTTTGTTTTGTTTTTTTATTTTTTTTGAGTTTTGATTGTTCTTTTTATAGTTGAATGTGTTTTGATTGTTTCTTCAAAATTAAAAACAATTTTTTTTTTTACATATATGCCTCTTTATATTTCATGTATTCATCAATTCAGGGGGAGTTTAAGGGATATATTTAGAATTGGAATTGCTATTAACAATAATTATTTTGCCATCATCAAAAAGGGGGAGATT
>NW_021566734.1:0-238 GCF_001605985.2 Dendrobium catenatum
ATAATACATAAATTGATTATGGCGGCAATTTTTTTCTGTTTTGAGCCTATCATCCTGGCCGATACACGTATCATCCGGGACGATCGGCTAATTACAGCTGCCTTAACTAAGAAATCCTAATTAGAGCTTCTGTTTTGAACTCAATCGTCCAGGACGATATAAATATCATCCGGGATGATGTGAGTAAAAATAGAAATTATGAATCTCTCAAGTGTGTGTGTGTGTAGGGTTACTTAAC
>NW_021566735.1:0-250 GCF_001605985.2 Dendrobium catenatum
ATGCCGGTGCAACTTACCAGCGGGCTATGACTCGAATTTTTGATGACTTAATCCATAATCAAGTCGAATGCTATATTGATGATTTAGTTGTCAATAGTAAAGTTAAAGAGGCTCATCTTTATGACTTAAGAACCGTCTTTGAGCGGTTACGCCGCTACGACCTTAAGATGAATCCCTTGAAATGCGCTTTTGGCGTCACATCAGGGAAATTCTTAGGTTTCGTAGTAAGGCACCGCGGAATTGAAATTGA
>NW_021566736.1:0-273 GCF_001605985.2 Dendrobium catenatum
GAAGATAGGCTAAATTTGGTTCAATCAATCACACGTGATTCAGATCCACACTCGGCCGATTTGAGGAAGAGAAAACTGGAGAAAAGGAAAAGACACTGCATTCAAGCACGCATGAGAGAAAGAGAAAGGTGGTGTCATCTGTGTAATGCGGATGGGTAGGATTTATAGCTTTTGAAAGAAAAAAAGGCTTACCCACCGATAAGGCATCAGTAGTACACTCGTAGCACTAGCCTTATATCCTAAATCTATAAAAGATATCGTATCGTACATACG
>NW_021566737.1:0-223 GCF_001605985.2 Dendrobium catenatum
ACCACCTTATTGTTCGCTCGGGAAAAATCTTTAAAAACAGGCGTGAACCTTGCTCTTACGAACTTACGGGTTTCCTTTAATTTTTTCAAGAGGTAGATTGAGTTTAACATTTAACCAGATTTCTCCTGAAAATAGTGTCAGGGTTTATTTAGATATGGGTTATGCTTCCTATGAGTGCAAACCCTCATAATTAATTATCCCTCCTAACGCATTAAAAGAACAC
>NW_021566738.1:0-228 GCF_001605985.2 Dendrobium catenatum
TCTTAAATTTTTCATTCTTAAATTCTCCTCCATGATCACTTTGAATAGTCATAATTTCACATCCTAGCTTTCTTTGAATCCAAGTCGAAAAGTTTCTAAAATTCCTCAAATGATTCACTCTTATGAAATAGAAATCTAACCCATGTGAATCTAGAGTAATCATCTACAATCACAAATCTGTATATCTTCCCTCCTAGACTTATAGTTCCAAGTGGTCCAAAAAGATCC
>NW_021566739.1:0-466 GCF_001605985.2 Dendrobium catenatum
CGGTATAACTCGGTATTGATCTTCACATGATGATATTTTTCGTTAATACCAAATAATAGCTATCAATACCGAGCAAAAACCCAATTTTTTAGTGGTGGGAGGACGTATCTCTACGTCAGGTGGGAGGACGCAATAAAACTTTCTCTATATGAGCCTAATACACCTACCTACGCTAGGATCAGATCGACAACCAGCGATAGGGCTTGTTTATCTTGATGATACCAATTTAAAACTACAAACGATTCACAAATTGAAGACATTTATGAGTCATCAGAAATCTAAAAATACTATGGGCCACAAGAAAACTGTAATGGAGCTTTATTATTTCTTAAGCAAAATGTTCATCAAGAGAAACCCAATATCTCAGATGGCTCACAATATTTTAGAAGTTACAATGGTATAAAAAATTTAATATTCTAGTTTTTTTTTAATAACATTGTACGATCTAGAGTATCTTTGCCACTAT
>NW_021566740.1:0-207 GCF_001605985.2 Dendrobium catenatum
GTATCAGTGAAATGAAAATGGAGAGGTAGAAGAGTTGAAGTAGAAACATTATTCATATATTTTTATATTACTTTACTGGCTATAATATTACATAAGTTTTTATATATACAAAAATGTGCAATTCTTAATATGATGAGTTGGTAGTGGGTGTTATTATTGTATCAGAGGATGACAACGAAGGTGGAGGTTTCTGTGTAGTGTAATGGA
>NW_021566741.1:0-1073 GCF_001605985.2 Dendrobium catenatum
ATATATATATATATATAAGAAAAAAATATAAACAAACTCACACACAAATCAAGTACATAAGTCTCGAATTCAAGATCTCTTAGACTTCTTTTGGGATGACTTTTTTACTACTTCTTGAAGTAGCTTTCTAGTACAAAAATTAAATTGTTTGTTCAAAAAAGCTGTTTTAAGAAATAATAAGAAAATTATTCCAAACAAAACTTTAATTGATAGATAAAATTCTTAGCCAACAAATCAAAATAAGCTGCATTTAATTCCAAATTTCAAAGGTCATGTGGTTGTTCCATCATTGTCAAAGGCATACATATCTAACAAAAGAGAGAGAACAGGCATTATATAATTGTATGATGAGCTTGCATGCATGATAAAAGTAGCATGTGATCCATATGATTATATCATAGAGACATGCATGCATATGTATCTGTGACATGTATGATGACATGTGCATGCACAGCATACTAGTTCTTCTATTTCATGCTTGCATTCCTTAGGTTGCTATCGATCCAAATCCCTAAAAGCTGGAGCCAACCTTTTCTTTTAATCTTTTTAAATAAAAACACTCAACCAGCTGTTTCATTAATCAAGATATAGAATGTTCTTCCTAATTACTTATGCAGATGGAAAAATATTTAAGAGGAAGGAGTGGAAAATTAGAATGGTATTTGGATGGGGTTTTCGAAAAAGAAAAATAATTTTAAATTATAATTTGAAGTTAAGAAATATGATCGAATATTAAATTTTATTTTTATTTTTGAATTTTGACTATTGCAAAATCTCTATATTTTTATAATGAAATATATATTTTTTTTTAACTAACCATATTATTGTTAGTGATTAAAAATTTTAAATTATATTTAAAAAAAATGTGATTAAGGCTTCATTTGGATGGCTTTCTTATTGCTTCTTAAATTAAATTTTTAATACAAAATTAAAATTTTTGTACTAAAAATTTGTTTTAGGAAGTAGTAAGAAAGCCATCCCAAACAAGGCCTAAGACTTCGTTTGGGACAATTTTTTATTGATTTGTAAAGTTGAGTAGAGAAATTAACTTTTTAAATATGTTGTGGAAACAT
>NW_021566742.1:0-423 GCF_001605985.2 Dendrobium catenatum
ACTCACTTCCTAGATATTTTTGGGCTGAGGCGGTTAGTACTGCATGTTATGTTCTGAATAGAGTGTATGTGAGATCCAATTTAAATAAAACACCCTATGAATTGCTAAAAGGGAGAACACCTAATTTGTCACATTTGCATATTTTTGGTTGCAAGGTGTTTATTCATAATAATGGAAAATCTACCGTAGGAAAATTTGATCCAAAATCACATGAAGGAATTTTGTTGGATATTCAAGTGTTGGAAAATCTTATAGGATATTCAACAAAAGAACATTGGTCATTAAAGAGACCACACATGTTGCATTTGATGAATCTAGAAATTCGGAAGAGCCAAATGTTGTTGAAGATGAGATTGAGGAAAACTCCTAAAAGATTGATAGAATAATCTTGGAAGAAAATGTGGAAGAGAATTTGGAGATAGA
>NW_021566743.1:0-433 GCF_001605985.2 Dendrobium catenatum
CTATGTTGATTCTATGCTATTTAATTTTGGCAACACTTCACTTATTCCAATTCTTCATTACGTATCTGACAGAGACACTTCAATTTTTTATTGAGGGTACCTTTTTGTTGGCATAGTAAGCTATCACAACTCAACTCGACCAAGACAGGTCATATTGTGTTGAGCTGCGATATAAAAAATCCTAAGATCTAGTTTTAGAATTATTTCAAATTTTCTACCAGTATTCATTGAAATAAATTATAGACTACAAAGCTACTAAAATATCAAAATACTAAAAATAAACTCATCCACCAAGTTTCGTTCATTTTATCAAAATAAATATCTACACTACCGTACTTGGCTACATGCAAGAGCTATAAAATTGAAAATTTAACTGGTAATGACAGTACAAAAATTACAACAACAACATCAAGCCTTTATCCCACTACGTGTG
>NW_021566744.1:0-1516 GCF_001605985.2 Dendrobium catenatum
AATTTATACCTATTTCACTACGATAGCAATTTGGAACATAAAAGAATGAAAATTTGTATCTATTTTATTTCTAAAACAGTTTGTGAATGAAAAAGAATAAAAAAATAAAAAATTTGCATCTATTTCATTTTCAAAACAATTTAGTTGATGAGAACATCAGGCCTTAGAAAGTCTACCAAAGGCGTGGCCGTTGACCTACGTCCACGATCGCACCAATCTATTTTTAATTCATTTTATGTATTTGTTTTATGGATGAAATTACTTGTTGCTTTTGGTTCAACAAGTTGATTTGGAATATGATTGAATCACTCAACATGGGTTGAGTGAAAGAGAGCTTCATACAACTTTGAAGTTGTAGAAATGTGGGAATTTATGTACAATTTTGGGTTTGTAGAGAAGAAAGTGGGGATAAAATGCAACTTGAAAGTTGCAAGGTGGAAAGACTTCTTTGAACATTTTAGTGTTAAAAAAGAAAGGGACATTTACCTCTCTAACTTGAGTTAGTGGGATGAGAAGGATCTCTACAATTCTTTTTGAGTTGTAGAAGAAGAAAGGAAGGTGCAACTTATGGGTTGCAAACTTTTGAATGCCCTTTTGAATATTTGGTGTTCAAAGAGATGTGTACACTCTCCTAACTTGGATTTAGGAGAGTAGAAGGGAAGAGAAAGTGAAGAAACCTATAGCCTTTAAGCTAAGGTAAGGAATTTTCTAAAGCTTTTGGAGCCTATAGAAGTGAAGGAGGATTTGTAATTTTGAGGTTACAAATCAAGAGGGTGCCTCCTTGAATTTTTGTATTCAAGGAGGTGGGATTTCATTTTCTTACTTTAGGTTAAGGTAAATAAAAGGAATTTTGGCGGTTGCCTACAATTTAGGCTTGTAGGAAAACAAGTGGTCCAAAGTGCGACCTAGGGATTGCAAATTGGAGGAGTTCCTTTGAACATTTGGTGTCCAAAGAAGAGGTTCATTCCTCCAATTCAGGTTGGAGGAGAAGAGGAGAAGGGATGCAACTTGGAAGTCACAACCCCATGAGGATTCTTGCACCTCATTCATTTCAGGCTACGTTAGTGGTGGTTTTTATTCCAGGAATGGTGGTATGGACTCCCAATTGAATTATTATAAATATTACTTGATGGCATGATGGGAACTATTTATGTTTTATATTTTTGTTCACATAAGAATCCATACTTCATATTTATATTTTCTTGTTATTTCTGGTCAGGTAAAAATTGGATCAAGTCGATGATTCTCACAGCATCTCTTTTCCCATTTCTGTGCTTTGGAATTGGCTTTGCACTGAACACAATTGCCATATTTTATCGGTCACTAGCAGATATTCCCTTTGGAACAATGGTGGTGGTTTTTGTAATTTGGCTTTCATCTCATTTCCCCTCGCACTTCTAGGCACTGTGGTGGGTAGGAACTGGAGTGGCGCTCCTAGCAATCCATGCCGTGTGAAGACCATACCTCGCCCAATCCCTGGGAAAAAGTGGTATCTCACTCCTTCCATTGTTTCACT
>NW_021566745.1:0-241 GCF_001605985.2 Dendrobium catenatum
CTGCTGTGTGCCGGAGCTTTCCGTTGTTTTCATTGCACGCTGTTTGAAAAATTGATTGTTGTGTTTGCTTACTTTTTCTGCACTTTGGAGGTGAGCGTTAGACTTACCCATAGGTTAGGAGCGCTATATATATACTTTTATTTCGTGCAGGTGGCCATGCTCATGCTGATAAAAGGGGGGAGCAATGTCATGATTTCTAATAATATGTTTTATGCAGGTGCTTGCTCAGCTCCCCCTAAAT
>NW_021566746.1:0-287 GCF_001605985.2 Dendrobium catenatum
CATATCATAGAAATATCTTCATAGGAAAACAAGACCTACAATTTGCAAACAAACATGCATGAAAATAGAATTTGTCTAAGCAGGGTTGAGGAGCAGGCAATAAAAAGAAGATTGAAGGTTGGAAGCCAGCAGTAGGGCTGGTGGCAATACAAGGAAATCTGGATAAATAAAGATTTGCAGAAATACACGGAAAGAAGTGTGGGCTCCGAAAATTCGGCCTCGGCCTCCACTCGCTTTTTCTTATTCTTATTATTCGGCGAGGGAGTTTTAACTGAATAAGTTCCGGG
>NW_021566747.1:0-315 GCF_001605985.2 Dendrobium catenatum
ATTAGGCTGATTAGCACCCCAGTAGCCCGATTTGAGAGCTCTTTTATCAACAAAGGAGGATAGAGAAATAGCTTGAGTTGCTATGAACAAACTAGAATCTTCCAATGCTCCATGAACAAACTTACATCTTGATTTCCAATTAAGAAATAGTAAGATGCAATATATTTTAACAAGAGTGTGATTCGTACCTGAATTGGTTTTCATCCATAAACAAAAAATCTATAAAGAGACAAAAACTGGTAGCAAGAAACCCTATTTATTAATGATTTGTATGCTTTGAGTCAATTTGTAGCATCTAATCACCGCATGACTAAT
>NW_021566748.1:0-837 GCF_001605985.2 Dendrobium catenatum
CTGCTTGTATCAGTGTTGCAGATCCGGTGGCGTTTTGTTGTAGATTGTAGACGCCTTATGTCTGCTTGTATCAGTGTTGCAGATCCGGTGGCGTTCTAGTCTTGATATTGACTCCCCCCCCCCTTTCTCATTCACTGGGGAAGGACTTTCTAGACCTTGAAGTCCGTTAATTTGCAAATGACTCTTTTTGAGATCATCACTGTAATGGATTTATTATTTCCGGTGTTTGTGGGCACCCGAACTGTTCTCTTCTTAATTATAGAACCGAAAAGAGACTTTGAAACACCAGGATGTTTGGTTCTAATTTGTTCAAATATTTCCCCCCTTCTGCCAGGGGGTGTCCTTTTTCGTACAGCGGGCTGCCTTTGTACTCGACGTACTTGTAGATTTTGATCACCACTAACGTAGGTAATATTCATACTTGTGTCCACAGTGATTCGTTGTTCTTACGATGTACACACTGTTGTTATCCACAAGTGGCTCGTGCTTATTTGGAGGAACCCGTGGTATTTGCTACGATCTCCTAGAGATGTTAGTAGGAGAGCCATTGTCACCTTCAATCATATCCACCTTTCACCAATCTCAGGTGGTTTGATGATTGTGCTTGTTTGTATAGACAGATCTTCCATTATTGGATGTCATCTCAATCAACATGTATTTATAAGGGTTGTCGTAGGAGTCTATTATATCTGCATCATATCCACCTTTCACCAATCTCGGGTGGTTCTTGATTGTACTTATTTGTATAGGACATGACTTTGATTGCTGGTCTCCAGTATTGCCATCTCAATCAACAGGCATTTGTAGGGATTGTTGTAGGAATCTGTGCATTGAGGT
>NW_021566749.1:0-391 GCF_001605985.2 Dendrobium catenatum
TTAAGGACTGTGTAATTTTTTCCCGATCTAACGCGTAAGCCCGTAGGTAGGTTTTAACCAAAAAAAAAAAAAGGTAAACTTCATTGGAGTTAGAGACCACAGAAGTGTGTGTATTATATGTTTGACTTAAATTTTGCTAAAATCAAAAGATATTTTATTTTGAATAGTTTGACTTTTCTCAAAAATATTTATAAAAATTTATGAAGAACTTTTAAAATGATTAAATATTAAAATTCAGAACATTAAAATACCTAGAAATACGTAAAATCTAAATTAATTTTTAAAATTTGAAGTTTTAACTTTATAAAATTCAAACTCAAGTGTGTCTAAGTTAAAAAACCGAACCAAATTTCCTTTTTTTTTTCGGTTAAAACCCTCTATAGGGGCCTAC
>NW_021566750.1:0-2648 GCF_001605985.2 Dendrobium catenatum
TATCCCACCAACCATCTTAGTGGCAGATTCACCAACAATTCCATAATAAAAAAGACTTCCTTCGGAATATAAGAACATTATTCTTCTATTCAATTTTGTCGTACTAGTCTAAGGTTGTGGGGTGCAAGGGGTCCTCCTCCTACTTAGATACTGAGTGTACCCAAGCTCCCCATCATTACATAATTCAATTGAAAAAAAAGACATGAGAGCACTCCAACATCCATCACTCAAAATCTTGGTATATTTATTATATCTTTGTTTGTTATTGTGTAAGAATTACATAACAGGATAAAATGAGAGTTAAGAGAGATCTTTATAAATTTCTCTCAATTTTCATATTAAATTTCTTAGCGTGCGTCTTCATAACTTCTTCCCAATTTCGAACTTTTTCACGTTAAATCCGTATTCTTTACTTTTTATTGCATTTCTATATTCTTGTTTGTTTTCTTTGTTTCGTTATGTAGTTTACTTCCAAGACCAGCAATCACAACCCTTGATCCAAATAAAAATTGGAATTTTTTTATTTATATATCACTATAATTTTTCATATTTATAAATATGCTAATCAGTTTTTCTAAATAACTGATGTCATCCTATTATTTAAACCTTTAATTATCTACCACCATAGCAAACTGGTATTACCACGAGAATATTCTATTCACATCGAGTAGCTTATTTTTTATTTAAAATGGTCATAAATTTATGTGAAAAACATATAAATTTCTATATTTATATCAACAATAAAATAAACTTTATGGGACAAAAGTAGATTAGTTATTGTAGTTAATTTAAATAAATAATTATTAAAAAATAAATTAAATTGATTAAGAAAATAATTAAAATTAGCTAGTTTTAAAATGACCAAAATTAAAATGTTAAAACACATTTAATGTTGTATTTACCACAAATAAATTAAATTTAAGAAAAAATAAAACTGATAGATGAAAAAACAAAAGATAAAAGGCCAAGAAGATCAAATAAAACTAACCAATCGATTCCTTCCCTACAAATCAAAGAAGAGAATTAAAAATTATTTCAATTTGATGAAATATATAATTAATTAGCTTCATTTGACCTCTACTGGCCTTTTTCCATCGTTCATTTACAGTAGTTGCATGTTTTCATGATTTTTCTTCTAATTCTTAGCCATATTTTGCCTTACTAGTAGTGATATTTGTTTTTATTTTTTGGGGGGGAAAATAAGGGCCACAGTCAGTCATTCATATTAGACCCGAAAAATTACATATCATCAATGTTACAGATAGTAAAAGAGCAAAAGAAAAAGAATAAACCTAGAATCACAAATATACAGAGTGCAGAAGTACAGAACTGCCTAAAAGACAAAACCAAAAGAAGGGCTTAGAGCTTGATTACAAAGACATCAATTCCATCCAAACTCCGACATCAAGACATAACCCAAGGAAACAAGAATAGAAGGCAAAATTTTAGGCACAATAAAATATAATTGGCCGGTTGAACCTCCAAAAAGGTCAGAAATCATTACAGTCCAGTCGAAAGAAAAGGAAAAAAAAAAAAACGAGCCATCCTGAAAACATATTTCAGAGGTAAAGAAGAGGCGATAAAGCATCGAGTAGTGCGATAGACCAACCATGAGCAGAGGCAATTATAAGAATACGGATAGCAGGCATTTTATCCACCGGACTAAAAATCTCATTGTAATCAAGTCTAAATTCTTGTTTGAAAACTTGGGCAACTAATATGGCTTTATGACGTGCTATAGTTTCATTTGAATGAAGTTTGATTTTATAAATCCAACAACAGCCCAAATGCTTTGTGAAGATTTAAGTGGAACAAGAGTCCTTCAAATTCATCAGACATAGCCATTCACCATTTTTCACCTTTGACAGATTGAGAATAGCATGTGGATTTTGATATTTGCAGGAGTATGATTGGGATTGAGAATTTGTCTTGGTCTGAGTGAGTCATTTTGACTTCAATTTTTCATTAGATGTCTGCGTGAGAGGGAAGGAGAGACGGACTTGTTGATGTGTGTTTGTGAGAGAAGACAGACGGGGAAGACAAGTCGAAGTGTGTTTGTGAGAGAAGACAGACAGGGAAGACGGTGGAAATTAGATGCACCGAAATCTGTATTAGGTTTACAGGATGGAGCAGCATGCAAACAAAAAAATAGATTGGGAGACGGGGGTGTAACAACTTCAATTCTTAACTATCGAGATATTGTCCACTTTGGCTTAAGAGCCTCACGGTTTTATCCAGTTGAAGTAACTTTCTAGTAGGTCATCCATCTCATAATTGCTCCAGGATAAGCACGTTTAACTGCATAGTTTTTTAATGAAATTCTAACAATTACACCAAAAAGTGTCTCGATGTTTAAGAGTTTAGCTTCTTTTACTTAAAAGATTTCACAATCTCCCTCACTTCATCCCAGAATCATTCGCCATACAGATAGAATTTTAGAGGTGCCCCTACAAATTCAAGTGGTGGCTCCCATCATGTAGCACTTTGTCCCCTATAAGGTTCAAAAGGTGGCTCCCATCATGTAGCACTGTCCCCTATAAGGTTCAAAAGGTGGCTCCCATGGCATTAGCATTGTATTGTATGGCACTTAATTCCGATCTTCCTGCTAGTGTATTGCTATGATATTATTTGTAACAGTCTAAATTCTT
>NW_021566751.1:0-255 GCF_001605985.2 Dendrobium catenatum
TGTTAAAAAGAATAGCAGACTTGCCACAATTAATCTTCTGTCCAGTCCAGCAACAGTAGTCTCCCAATAGATCCATAATCCTACGGGCATTACACCTGCTGGCTTCTGCAAAAATAAGGATATCATCAGCGTACAACAAGTGAGAAATACTTACTGCGTTCCTAGTCACCTGGACTCCAAGCTGCACACCATGCTGTTTAAAAGATTTGGACAAAAGCTCAGAGCAAAGGATAAACAAATATGGCGACAAAGGAC
>NW_021566752.1:0-345 GCF_001605985.2 Dendrobium catenatum
TGAAATCCCTAATCACATTCAACTCATATGAAAGGACGGGGGGCTACATCTATCAGATCTTGACTGATAGGAAGAAGAAACTCTCATAAGGGTAATGGATCGCTATCACCCTACTTGACTAACATAGTTGGGCATGGACCCAATATCATATCTCTAGAGAGTCTAAACTAATGATTTTGACATCCCCGATCACATTCAACTCATATGAATAGATTGGGGGCTACAACTATCTGAGCAGGACTGATATGAAGAAGAGAATCTCATAGGGATAATGGATCACTATCACCCCACCTGACTAATATAGGTGAGCATGGACCCAGTATCATGTCTTAAAAGAGTCTAATC
>NW_021566753.1:0-524 GCF_001605985.2 Dendrobium catenatum
AAGCTTATTTCATATACTATAAGTTGTTAAAGAGTTATCGCCTCTTCATTATAGGGAATCCAATCAGTGTTGTTTTTGGAGTTACAGAAATAAGAAAATTTCTCCTATTCGACCAAAACTACGTATTCAACGACGACATACAGATCCTATAAGCTTGGATTATAACTTTAGAACTGAAACGACTTAGCTATCTTTTGTTAATTTACTTGCAAATGTGTAGTGAGAACAAATAATCAAAGAAAAATCATTAAAAATAACCTTAAAATAGAAATTGGATGGTTTGGGGTCGGATTAGGTCGGTGGTTGGACGTCGGAGTAGATTCGTCGGTGGTCGGATTGGGGTCGGCGACAGTCGGATTGGGGTCGGTGGTCGGAGTAGATTCGTCGGTGGCTGGTCGAACGAACGGAGGAGAGCGTAGGCGACGGCAGAGCGAGCGACCGAGAGAGAGAAGGAAAGAGTAAAAATGAAATGTGAGGCGCGGGGTTGGTCGTATTAGGGCTTCTACCGGCGGTCTGGACCGCCG
>NW_021566754.1:0-229 GCF_001605985.2 Dendrobium catenatum
GGTCTCTACGATCAAGTTTGAGCAAGCATTTAATTTTTGGAATGCAATTTTTTGCGTTTTGGCTAAAACAAATTGTCGACGCATGTATTTTCGAACTCCTGGTGCTTCGACGTCCGAAAATAGGGGGGCAACTGATACAACATCGCAAAATCATCTTGATCTGGCACGAATCTCGAGGCAAAAACTAGTTGGAAACTTCAAAAAAAAATTTCTGGAGCATATGAACTCC
>NW_021566755.1:0-2230 GCF_001605985.2 Dendrobium catenatum
TGGATTTATATTCTGAATTTCCTGGCGTGGCCGCTGAGGCCTCCGTTGATTGTGCACGAACAAAATACGAGTGCAAAGGTAGGGTAAGAAAGGGTTTATCTAATGGAGAAATTGACTCTTCCGCGAACCAATAACGTGTAAACCATGTTAAACCAAGACCGATCAATAACTGAACGAAACGAAGTCGAACTTCTCCTAAAATAGTTTCCAGTGCGAAAGAAAAAGAAAAAATAGTTCAAAGTATTCTTTTTTTTTCGTGTGAAAGCAAAACTACTATAAGTGTGTGGGTCCCAAGTAGTCTGAGCAAGACCCAAAAGATTTTTCTGACTATCGTAATTGTGCTTTTCGATTTTGAAAAGCACAATTCATATTAAAGAAAAAACCATCTCAAAAATTAAATATCAATCAATAGAAATTTCAAGAAAAAGAAGAAAATAAATAAAATAGAATAGAATCTAAATATATAAAAACTACAAAAAATAGAAAAAAAAGGAGATTGATAGTTGCCCCATCCTTTCCATTTTTAGACGAGACGATAGTTTGTAAGGGAACAATGATCAATTTTAGCGTGAATTGTTTCTAAGGGAACCTACCATCTTTAATCCATTCGACACGTGCTATCTATTTTCAGTCGATACGCCCTACAACTTGCACTTGAATCATTTTTGTACCTATTTGTACAGTTAATTCAATAGCTTTTTTCATTGCCTTTCGAAATGAGACTCTTTTTTCATTGTAAAGACATATATATTCTGGAAGCATATTAGGTTGTCCATAAGAATTTTCAATTCTTGTGAATTGATCAGCAGTGAGTGTCCCCCTTCTTGCTCTATCTCTATCGAATGATAAGGGACCATTGATTCCCGTGTCAGACACAAGAGATTTCGAACATCACTTAGAAGATTTCAGGAAGTCCTAAATCCGCTCCCCTATCGAAAAGAAAAATTTCTTCCAAAGTCTATTCGTCTAAAAAAAGATTGAACTAATCGTGCCACAATCGAGACATTAATTGTCCAATCGTTACATGACACAATATAATGTCACTCTAGAGGGCCCTGGAGTTCATTTCCTTTGGTTTAATATAATTATGTATTAGTGTTTTTTCTGTTGTCCCTGATCCTTGATTAGAAGTTTTCGCTTAGACACGTCCTATTGGAACACAAGTTATTCTATGTATTTTACCCTATTTCATGGTTCAATAGGAGAACCTAGATGCTTTTTTAGAGCCCTGAAATAAAGAGAGGATTCTTTAAAGCAAAAGTGCCAGAGTCTCTTATCTAAAGGAATGGTTAGGACCAGTAATACAAAGACTATCCACGCACACTCTAAACAGACCAAGAAAAGAAAGATTGAGTTAGGCTATCAACCGAATCCCTATCATTAGTGATAATTGCAGATCGATTTGAAGGGTACAATCAACCGCTCATAATCTAACATGGAAAAATGAACAGGAAAAGAAACAGGGTATCAACAACGGCTATCAATGCGGTTTCATTCCTCCCTGTCCGTTCGTGCCAACGTATTCTAGAGGTGGCTCGCTGTGGATGGAAAAGTTGCTGCTCAAAAAAAACAAGGCGCACAAGGGACATAGGTTGTTCATCAAGGATTCACTCCCCTCGGTTGAGTAAGCTTCCTATGTCCTCCTAATCTTCCAGCTCGATCTTCGACATTCGCACGCTTCCGGATCGCAATTCCGGTCGAAAGCAAGCTATTGCTTTTCTCACCACTGAGAACTCCGAATTGGTCCTTGCAATGCCCTATACTTGGCTTGTTCCCTTTTCTTCGAATCAAACTATCACCTTTTTTTTCTTGACACCACAACAGGACTTTCTAGCATCCATTCCGGAGTGCTTGTATTCTGTTCAACAGCCCAAGGTACCAAGCCACTTTTTATTAACATAATGACATCAAGCCCTTATTGTTGTTGATGCACTACTTTCTTTTGGTGCCAACGATTAAGAATTTGTTTCCCCTATTTCATACATCAAAAAGTAAATTGCGGGCTTTTGATAAAAAACAACTTTTTACTTATACGACACGATTCCAGATTTCATTTCAATTTCAATCAATGGCATCTTGAATTTCATAAAAATTGGGCGTAATAGAATTTTTACATAAGGGCCAGCCTATCCAATTTTCAGGCATCAAGATAAATTTAAGGCGAAGATACCACAGCTTTTAGTGTTTTATGATTCACCTCTAAATATTGAGTAGGTAGTTCTATCCTTTT
>NW_021566756.1:0-214 GCF_001605985.2 Dendrobium catenatum
CACATCCATAATTTCTAGGAGCTATTTACAATCCAGTCGTGATATGATTTAAATCCTCACTCATACAACATCCAATCAGGCAGTTTACATTGACCTCAAAGCCCCTAGCATAAAGCCAGCAATTAGTTGGAACAAAATTCTTGTAAATCCTCCACTAGAACAACCTTTCCCTCGGCTTCATCCCAGATTTATGAATTACCCAGCTCGTATCCTC
>NW_021566757.1:0-598 GCF_001605985.2 Dendrobium catenatum
TTGAAAAGTAAAAATTGTATATCTTTTGGGAAGTTTTGGAAAATGTAAGTGTGTTTGTTCAAAAATAAAAATGTGTAAAGATGGAGATGTATTTGGATTTTTGTAAAGAGTGTGTGTGACAATGAATTATGCATGAATTGAAAAGTGAATCAAGTGTGTGATATTGGAAAAGTAAAAAAAAAAAATGCATATCTTGAAAAAGGAAGAGCGTGGAATATGATTTTGGAAATGTTAAAATATGCAAAGTGTAAGAGATAAAATATTCGTTTTATAAAATTTGTTTTGGAAGAAAGAAAAGTGTAGATTTTGAAGGGTGATTGTTATGAAAGATGAAAGGTAATCTATTTTGTGTGTAAGTGTTAAAGGTGGAAATATATGTTGGAAGATTACAAAGTGTATTTCTAAAAGTAAAGATTCCAAATGCAAAGTAACAGAACCAGCAGCCAAGCCCGAAGAAAGGTACGTCTTTATTTTCAATAAATTTCAATTATTTTATTATTATTTATTAAAAGTGCTTCTAATCCCTATTTTTCCTGTTTATTTGCATGAACTACGAGGAACGGTACCGGTCGAGGGAACAAAAGGATAAGGAGCTAAA
>NW_021566758.1:0-1140 GCF_001605985.2 Dendrobium catenatum
CGCTGGATCCTCAGATCGTGACCGTTGATCAAGAAATCAACGGTCCAGATCGGTGCTAGGGCGAAACCGAAGGCCGGAAGCATTTTTTGGCTCGTTCCCTCGATCGGGTGGACGAAATTTGACGAAATTTTAAGCATGCAATCTACACATGAACAGAAACAATGGGGGCTATTCTCCTAGATCTAAAATGAACTATGAAAGTCTCTATTTAAATCTAAGTGTCTTAAGCTAGGGTTTGAGATATACCTCAATCCACACGGTGGATTCGGGAGATCTTGGTTTTGTTGGACTCGTGGGATCCTCAAGAGCAAGTTCCTAGTTGACGTCGAGATCCGAAGCTCGCTCGATCGACCGGGATTCGTCCTGGAACGCGAAAAGCCTCGGGTTCGCCGGAGGATCGCCGCCGGCGGGGTCTGGACGTCGGGACTCGGTTCGAAACAGTGGGGGGAAGTCGTGGGAGTGCTCTCGCAAAATCTCAGAGCCTGAGGTGGTCTCTAGATCGAGCAAGAGCAAAAAGATCCCAAAATAACCTAATTTTCTTCTATTTAAACGCCCTAACCTATCTTGAACGGCCTAGATCTAATCACCAACTATTTTGGGAGAGAAATCGAGCTAGGAGGCCGTGGTTTTGAGTTTCAAAACGAAGGGGATTCAATTGGCATTGATTGGAGTAATGAATGGGCTCTTAATGGGTCATATTTAACCCATTATGACTTGGGTTGACCAAGTCAAGGATTGACTTGGTCAACCTAGTCAATTAGGCCCATGGGGATGAGGGGTTTGAGCCATGAAACCTTGAAAAAGATTTAAAATTGATTTTAGGTTTAAAGGGTCCAAATTGGTCAACCCTGGTTGACTTGGTCAACCAGGTTGACCCATGGCTTGGGCCCGGGATAAATCGACTCAGATCGACTCATTGAACCCATGGGAGGGGGTCTTGGGGCCTAATTTGGTCAATTTGACCAAGTCAAACTCTTTGACCAGGAGTCCGGGCAAAATCGAGGTCAACAACCACTTGTTGGAAACTCGTTCAATATGAATTAGGATGTTAAGCCTAATTAAATGTCCCAAGGCTAACCAAGAGGGGGGTGAATTGGTAATTTTAAAAGTTATACTTCTACTCTTGGATTTTTAGAAAAC
>NW_021566759.1:0-329 GCF_001605985.2 Dendrobium catenatum
GTAACCTTTTTTTCTGGCAGGACCGTTGGATTAATGGTATGTCTATTGATGCGCTTATTAATTCTAATTCTTTGAGCCTGATTAAAGTTAACTTTTTCTATTCGGATATTGGTTGGGATTTGGACAAGTTAGCTAATGTTATTCCTGATTTTCTTTGTACTTTGATTGCTCAAATTCCTATTAACCGCAATACTAAGGATGTTTTACTTTGTAATTTCACTAAAGATGGTAATTTTTCTTCTAAAGAAGCTTGGCATGTGTTTAGGAAAAGCAAAGTGATTTCTAAACCTTGTAAAAGAATGTGGCATATGAGTATTCCCTACACTATT
>NW_021566760.1:0-309 GCF_001605985.2 Dendrobium catenatum
GCTTTCAAAAAAAAAAAAAATACTGCCAAAAAAGCCTCAATTATTAAACTTGATATTGCCACGTTTTGTTCTTTTTAACTGATAGACAGATCACTCATATTATTAAATCGAGCAACCATAGGAGTATGAGGTTATACTTTGTCTTATTTGAAATATAAAAAAAAAATGAGTTAAACATGCCATTATTTTTATCTAGGATTATAAAAAAAAAGGTTGTTATTCATATTTGAATGTGATTGGCTTGGTATTTAGCTTCATTAGTGTTGCGGTTCGAAAGATTCGTGGCGGTAGAGTGAGTAAACTTTTTGT
>NW_021566761.1:0-339 GCF_001605985.2 Dendrobium catenatum
CATTTCTTATTGTTGCGTGCTAGAAATTTTGAGTCAGTAGGTTTATATGAAAAATGCAAAAAAGGAAGAAAAATCATGGGGCTTGGCCCAGTTGCAAAATTCACCATGTAGTAAGTGAAACAAAGATGCTCCTTTCTTCAGTATTGAAGAGGAGACAGAGTACAAAGATCAAATGTCCACAGATGGACAATCTAGGACCAACAACAAGGCTTAATTTTTCAAGAGGGGTTTTATAAAACTGATATCCATAAGTGGACAAATATACCCAACAATAAGGGTTAAATCTTCTTAGTATTCTCAAGAAAGTGATGATTTTTTAAGCTAGTTTTCAAAGTTAAC
>NW_021566762.1:0-337 GCF_001605985.2 Dendrobium catenatum
TATGTTTATGTTATATTGAAAGGGAGTATTGTCAATTTCATTTCTAGTGTTCTCCTACTTGCATCTTTCTTCTCAAAACTTTAATAAGTTGTAAGGTGCCATTGCACCATATTTTATTTTATGCTCTTAGATATTGTTGTGTACTATTTTATTAAATGTTGAAGTGTGGTTCTGTCATGTTTTATTGTAAGTTGTAAAAACTTGTTGTGTCCTGTTTAAGGTGAGTTTGAAGTAGTTGTGTTCTAAGGTTTTGTTTATTTATGCTTTATGGAAGAAAGTTTTTTGTTTGCGATCATATTAATATTTATATTGCACTAATTTGGTATCAGAGATTTAG
>NW_021566763.1:0-1255 GCF_001605985.2 Dendrobium catenatum
GAGCGAACTAGAGAGCGTTTGAGTGGAATAGAAATGAGATTTTATTTACATGCATGAATACAAGTTGCACACATGATTTTCTATGCATTTCATTTTAATGTTTTGTTTAACAGTTCAGGCTCAAGAAAATAATCCACTCGTATTATTTTTTGTTCTTTTATCCTTCTTTAATTTAATTGTTTTAACATAAATTTTTTAGAGTAATTTGATGTGATTTCTTATTTATAATTAGTTGATTTAAGTTTTAAATTTTATTTTGAGCACACTCTTTCACTCTCTCTCTCTCTTTCAGATTGATATAAAAATATTAATGATGTCACTTTTTAAGGGTGGGGAGATTGTAACAACCTAAAAATATGAAATAAATTTATTTGAAAAATATAAAAATTTTGAATTAGAGTTTTGGCACTAATCTGGTGAGCGTTGTGGCGCTAATTAAAGCCACAAGGGATATCCCTACCTCACCCCACAAACTTGCTCACTTGGTTGCTTGGCCAGGAAGAAATTGAAGGAGGAGAAGAAAAGAAAGGAGGGAGAATGGTCGATCTTTGTGTCATATTTGCCTGTCATTTTTGTTATATATTTTGTTCAATTTTGTATAAGTAACTATTTTCTTACTCATGTTTTCGATGATTTTGATTACATGTTTTATGTCTCCTAAATTTGTTAAAAATATATAATCTTATAATTTTATAACTTTTGATATGTAATAGATTTGATCATTCTAAATAATATCATATGATTTTATTATATTTTCATTGGTTAAAAATGTGTATAGAAATATTTATGTAAAATGCATAGGGAAAAAATATATTGAAAATGGGTTGAAAAGTGTTATATTATGATTTGATAAGATAAGACTATAAGGTAATATATATTAAAATGATTGATATGATTGTTACGCAACAATGTTTACTACTAGTTTGAATCTAATATGATGTATGGATATTATGTATTGATTGATATCAGATATATGATATGATAATCTCATGTGATATCCTCAAGATTCACGTGGTCCACTAACGGGAGTCAGCGGATAGGAGTCATAAGAAGTTGGAGATTGATTGAGAGTTATAATCAGTCGGGGCAATTGATTCACATGATTCAAGAGAAGTTATAATGAACACATTGATTGGGAGTAATAAGTGCTCGTGCAAGATACTCTATTATGAATATCTCAATATTATTACTGATATTGTAAGGATATTAATCATTATTATTGATTATTATTATTGATTAATATTATCATTATTAT
>NW_021566764.1:0-393 GCF_001605985.2 Dendrobium catenatum
TAGGCGATGACGACGGAGTCTTCATCGAACCCGAACTCTTTCTCTCTTTTTGAGGGGAAAACATGATCTTTCAAAGATGTTCTCGCGGGCTCTTCCTCTTCGTCTCCAAAACTTAATTTTGTTCATTCGTCTTTTAAGGGCTGTCCGACACTTCTTTTTGAGGATTCGGTGGTTGAACAGTTAGCCGCTCCTTATGCTTTAACTTTGGTTGGTAAATTTTTGTTGAGAAGGTCGAATCTTGATGTTATACATAAGTTTTTTGTTAATCTAAAGCTCTCTGGATCATTTCACATTGGTTTACTTGATCAAAGACATGTTGCTATCCAACTTGCTAATGATCTTGACTATAGCCGCATATTTGCTAGAAGGTCGTATTATATTCAAGTGTGTCAA
>NW_021566765.1:0-230 GCF_001605985.2 Dendrobium catenatum
CCAAACCTCCAATGGGAGCAACCTGAACATGGGAAATACCCAAGAGAGAGGCATGGCCAGCCTAGGAACCAAACAATCAGAAAACCAACTACCAGCCTAGGATCCGAACAGCCAAAATACCCAATAGCCAGGCACTCAAATGGAAACCGAAGCAACCAGCAGAATTCCAACAGCCACCAAAGGGAGGGGAACCGAAACATCATTATTGGTAGCATGGGGGAGAAGGTACG
>NW_021566766.1:0-268 GCF_001605985.2 Dendrobium catenatum
ACAATTATAAATCATTCAAATAGTAACTATTCAAACAGCAACTAATTAAGTAAATTCGTACAGGACAATCTGACGATCGTACATGACGATCCATTATGTACAGACTTAAAAATCAGTAGTTTTTGGACGATTTTTTGTGTCTTTCTTATATAAAGTCCAATTAAAACTGCATCTTAATCTTTTTGTCAACTGATCTTTGTGTCAATTGAAGGGAGTGTCAAGGAGAGAGTGTAAGAGAGTGTTTGAAGGAGGATTCTTACTACTAGAG
>NW_021566767.1:0-284 GCF_001605985.2 Dendrobium catenatum
CGCTTTGGGCGATTCCATTTGGCGATACGTTAATCCCACTCGTTCCGATCTATATATTGGTTCGATTTCTAAACGCTCTCATCCTCGCTCTTCTTTCTTCCCTCCATTCTAGTAGATCTTGTTCTTTCCGGGTCTTCCCCTTCTTACTCTTTCTGCAGGTAGCATTTGCCGTTTGGGAAGAAATAGAATAGGGAGCCGCAATCGTGGATCAGTGCGGCACTTTAGGAATACGTCTTTTTGCTTGATCGCCTCTGCACTTGCGATCTTGGATGTTGTCAACAGAG
>NW_021566768.1:0-1489 GCF_001605985.2 Dendrobium catenatum
GCGCTGCTAATATACATGAGAATCCAATCTTTTGTAGGGGTGTCAATTTCGGATCACGGGTCGAGTTCGGCACGAACCCGAAACTGACCCGACACTATTCAGGTCAACCCGAACCCGACCCGTTTTTAAAAACGGGTCGGTTTTCCGGACCCAAATCCGACCCGCTTCGGGTCCGTGTCAACCCGTCACGACCCGAATGACCCATTTCCAACAAGAAAATTGCTAATGTTCGAGTCAAAAACTGGTCAATCTCCTCTTTTCGGGTCAAAACCGGGTCAAAATCGGGTCAATCTCGGGTTGTCGGGTCAATCTCGGGTTTTTGGGTTAAATCGGGTCACTTTCAGGTCAATTTCGGGTCAAAGGATTAACCCGAACCTGTCCCAATTTTTGAAACGGGTTGAAATGTAGAACCTGAACCCGACCCGTTTCAGGTTCGGGTTGACCCTAACCCGAAATTTTCGGGTCGGATTTGAGTCGGGTTTTCGGGTCGTGTCAAATATTGACACCCATAATCCTGTGGGTTAAGACATTATATTCTTCTTCTTCTTTCTTTTTTTTTTTAATGTCAAAGCTTCCGACTAATAAATTAAAATGGACTGGTCCATTTTCAAGGTCTATTTGAGATAATTTTTTTATGTTTCGCTACTGCTTTATCAGTGCTTATAAGAAGTTTTTGCACTAAAAGATTAATTTTTATGAAAGCTTTCAAATTAATATTTTCTTCATATCACAAAAAATTACAACCATCCCAAACATATTCTATTTTATAGTCCAAATATAACAAAATATATTTATAATAAATTTGAAAATAACTTAATTTTCATAAATATTTAAAAGCCATGTGTTGTGCATAAAATGTTAATACCATAATCATAATATATATTTATTTAACTTTCACATATATTATTAATGAAAATATTTAAGAAATTTTAAAACATATAAAAATGTGCATGGCATAAAATTATAACGGTTTATATTCAAATGTATGATTATTATAACGTGTTATTATAACAAGCTGCATATGATCATGATCGAGTCATGACTTGTCAAGAGCTCCTGGCATAATTTCTTTTACAACCTAGCGAAATATTGATTTTATGTTATTCAAATGAAGCAATTGTGTCTAAAAAATTTAAGTTGTCCTTAACAATTTATATGTCTCGTGGTGCATGCATGGGACCTTGGGTTATGTCTAAAGAGGCAAATTTAACATGAAAAACGTGGAGTCGAATTTGGCGAAGTCTAATTTGACAATAGAACTTTCCATAATGTTAAATTTAAATAATTATGATTCTTTATTTATTTGTAAATGTAAGAAAAAAAAAAAATCAGGTGAGAGGTCTATAAATGAACTGAGTTGAGCTCTTTTTTGTAATTTTGAGCTCTTTTTTGGTTTAATCAATCAAGCTCAAGCTGGAACTCAATTCTATGAGTTCAAATCAGCTCACGAGATAGCTTATCTATTATTATTATTGATACGTCATCGGAA
>NW_021566769.1:0-1778 GCF_001605985.2 Dendrobium catenatum
ATAGGATGTATAATACTTATACATAGAATATATAAACTTGTACATAGTGTGTATAATATATATATAAACTTATATATAATGTGTATAATGCTTGTATAAAACATCTATGATACATGTATAAACTTGTACATAATGTATATATAGCTTGTACATAGAATGTACAAACTTGTAAATAGTTTTTATAATGCTTATATATAGTGTTTACAAACATATACATAGTTTGTGTAGTGCTTATATATAGCATTTATAAACTTATATATAGTGTGTATAAACTTATACATTGTGTGTATAAACTTTAAAATAGTGTATATAATACTTGTGTATAAACTTATACATAATGTGTAAAATGCTTATAAGTAGCATATATAAACTTGTATAAATTATGTATAATACTTGTACATAGCATGTATAAATTTGCACATAGTGTGTATAATATTTATACATACCATGTACATAATACGTATAATACATATATATAACATGTAAAAACTTATAGATTATGTGTATAGTTCTTATTTATAGTGTGTAAAATGCTTGTACATATCATATATAAACTTGTAAATAGTGTGTATAATACTTGTATATTACATGTAAAACTTTTACATATTGTATATAAAACTTGTACATATTATTTATAATGTATATACATGGTGTGTACAAATATATTCATAATATGTATAATGCATGTACATAACGTGTACAAACTTGTATACAGTGTGTATATTATTTATAGATAGCATGTATAAACTTCTATATAATATGAATAATTCTTGTATAAACTTATACGTAGTGTGTATAATATTTTTATAAAGCATGTATAATGCTTGTATATAACATATATAATTCTTATATATAGCTTGTATAAATATGTACATAGTGTATATAAACTTATTCAGAGTGTATAATACTTATGAATAGTGTGTATAATGCTTGTATATAGCGTGTATAGATAAATATAGAGTGTGTATAATACTTGTATATAGCATTGAACGTAATGTAGAATGCTTGCGTAAACTTATATATAATATATATAATTCATGTATATAGTATGTGTATAAACTTATACATAGTCTGTATAATGCTTGTATATAGCGTGTGTATAATGCTTGAATAAATATATACATAGTGAGTATAATGCTTATAAATAGTATGTATAATTCTTGTACATATAATATATAAACGTATAGATAGTGTGTATAATGCTTGTATATAGCATCTATAATACTTGTATAAACTTATACATAGTGTATAATACCTAAACAAATTATATACAAACTTATACATAGTTTTTATAATGCTTATATATAGTGTTTAAAAATATATACATAGTGTGTATAATGCTTGTACATAGCATGTATAAACTTATATATAGTATGTATAAACTAGTACATTGCATGTATAAACTTATGTATAGTTTGTATAATACTTGAACATAGCATGTACACACTTGTACATAGTGTGTAAATTATTTGTACATAGCGCGAATAGACCTGTATAATTCATGTATAATGCTTATACATAGCATGTATAAACTTATACATATTGTGCATAATACTTATATATACCATGTACATAGTGTGTATAATGCTTTTATATAGCATATATAAACTTATACATAGTGTGTATAATTTTTTTTTATAGTGTGTAAAATTCTTGTACATATGTTGTATAAACTTATACATACTGTGTATAATACTTGTATATTGCATGTAAAACTTATACATATTAGGCATAAAAATTGTACATAGTGTTTATAATGCTTATACATAGTGTGTACA
>NW_021566770.1:0-282 GCF_001605985.2 Dendrobium catenatum
TAATTCGAGTTGGTTTTATAAATCTTATTTTTCATGTTCTCTTGCTAAATGCTGCCTAAGATGTTAAACTTATTCTTTGCAATTTAGTTTTAAAAATTTCTATTTATGTTCTCTTTGGTCTACCCCTTTTCCTTTGTAATCCCATACTTAATTTACCTATTATCTAATATATGCATTTTTTACCTTTTGTTGCAAATGTCTAAATAGCCCAAGTTTATTTTCAAATACCTATTATCTAATATACCATTTTCTAGGATTAAATGGGGGCATTTAAAGAATATT
>NW_021566771.1:0-222 GCF_001605985.2 Dendrobium catenatum
ATTTTGCCCCATGGAATTCTGGCCGGCCGCTGGTTTTCCCGTGCCTGGGCTCTTTCTCGAGGCCATGGCCTCTTGGTTCCCGCGCGGCCTTCTTGGCTCCCGCGGCTGCTCTTCGGTTCCTGGTTTGGGGCTGAATTCCATGAGCAAGGGGGGAGGAATTAGGTGTTTTAATGCTTGTGATGTTTAGGTTATTGTGATAATTATTATAATATGTCTTTTGGC
>NW_021566772.1:0-265 GCF_001605985.2 Dendrobium catenatum
CAAATATATACTTTTATTTATCCACAATATATACTTTTCACCTCTCCAAAATGTACAAAAATATCCTTCCCAAAAATTTTCATAATTCACTTTTCAAAGTAATACACACCTCACCCTCAACATAAAGCATTTTTCAAAACATTCAATTCTCAACACAAAATATTTCCAACATATACTTCCACCTCTAAAACAAACGATCTTTGCTTCTTATTTTTCAAGACATGCACAAGTTACAATTTGCCCATACATGCATACATTACACCCT
>NW_021566773.1:0-274 GCF_001605985.2 Dendrobium catenatum
GCAAGAAAAGAAACCTAAGAAAAGCAGGCAATTTCTATTGCGCAATCAGGTAAACACATCAATATAAATCCCAAAAATAATCAACTAAATGGCCATAGATAAATTTCCCTTATTACAACCCAGATATGCAGAAAATAAAGTGGCTGGGCACCACTGCCAACAACCCGGATTTCTAAGGCTATGACAAACGCCAACAACTTTGAGTAGGATATTGGGTCTTCAAGTGTTCAGTCTTCTTTGGATAACTCCTCCTTGGACTCCTTGGATCCGTCGT
>NW_021566774.1:0-682 GCF_001605985.2 Dendrobium catenatum
TACACAAAGAATTAGGATACCCAAATTCTCTTGGAACTCAAACATTAACGTTTTTCTTTTTTAAAACAATATACCAGATGAATTATCTGTGTTAAGATCCTTTCTTTGACATATTTTAGAACCTTTTTTTTTCTTAATTTCCTTTTAGCTCTTATTCAAAAAAAGATCGAGTTGTGTTCTTTCCATTCTTAAAACTCCCAATTTGCATAAATGAATATTTATCTTCTCTTTTCTAATGGTTCAAAAGAACTTGATGAAATGCAAAAATAGAAACATAAGCAAAAGATAACTAAGGATTCCATAACACTTGAAGAATAGAAGAAGAATATAAGGTAACTAGGAAAGAAATTTGAAAGAAAGAAAGAAACAAAGCCAAGAAGATCAAAATGAATCAAAATGGAATGGTGGGCTAGCGAGAAAAGAGTGGAGGCATAGAAATGGGCCGTCATAGGTGGAGGCGGAGCGTCGATTGAGCCAGAGAGTGTCGAATGGCACCAGATTTTAGACAGAGGCATGGAGGCACGAAGCGAAAGTAAAGCATGGAAAATTGAACAACGAAATGCGGCTTGTTGTGTGTGAAAAAGGATTAGTTATGACAAATTAATAAAATTAGGAAGGGTAGATTACCTAATAACTCCTACTTTAAAGATTTTTTTTAGAGTGGGAGGGAAATTGCTCCCCT
>NW_021566775.1:0-208 GCF_001605985.2 Dendrobium catenatum
CTGACCTAAATTAGAGTATGTTCAGCTTCAATGTTACGGGCATTACGTTGAAATTAGTGCTTATATGATATCATGAACTGCACTAATTTAAACTTAGATTCAGAGCATATTATAATATTTTACGTCGTAATTGTATTATGCACTTCTCTCATGGGATATGTTTTATTATTATTTTTTATTTTTTATTTTTTTAAGTTTTTTTTTTTTC
>NW_021566776.1:0-213 GCF_001605985.2 Dendrobium catenatum
TACATGTACAAAGGGACTCAAACAATTAAGTAGGGGTGTCAATTTCGGGTCACGGGTCGGGTTCGGGTCAATCCGACCCGTTTTTGCAAACAGGACAATTTTCTGGACCTGAACCCGACCCGCTTTGGCTTTGTTCATTCGGCATTTTCTGCACAGGCGGCGACTCACGAGATACAGCAGTGACCGCCGGCGGTGCAGGAAACGCGGGGCAGG
>NW_021566777.1:0-219 GCF_001605985.2 Dendrobium catenatum
ATATACTTCAATAACTCTAAGTAACAAACATAGTTTAACAACTCTCATGCAGAATGTCCATATATTACTAGAATCTACCTTCCTCCACCCTTTTAGATCTCTACATAATCATATATTTTAACTAATTAAGCACATAATTTAATGCATTATAGTGACATATGCATAAATAAAAATATTTCAAAATTTTCCAAAATGCCCTAAGAATAGCCAATAGAAAAC
>NW_021566778.1:0-307 GCF_001605985.2 Dendrobium catenatum
AATTGCTAATAACATTGAATAAAAAACACTAAAAAAACAACTGAATTTTTTATTATCAATGCCGAAATGTTTTTTATTTGCTCTTCTGAAAAATTAATTGTCTGAAAATAATCACTAACGACGAAATTTTTATGTGAATTATTTTACAAAACATTTGGTAGCTAAATTATTGGTCGAAGGTCAACGATGGCATTGTCAACATCTATAACAACTCAATCTACATGCATCAATAGCATGAGCTAATAACCCCGAATCTCATCACTTAATAAGCCCGAATCCCATCACTTGGCCCATACCAATAAGAGCT
>NW_021566779.1:0-490 GCF_001605985.2 Dendrobium catenatum
AGCTCGAGATGATTGAATCCACCCATTTCATTTTCTGAATCGGATAAACCCTGAGTTAAATTGTCTCACAGTTGCTCCCGATCTGCTGCGAACCCTCGCCTAGCTACCGGTATGGTTGCCGGCAATGCCACCCGAGCATTTAGGTTCCTATCTAGACGAGCATTGATTTGCCTTAGCTCTCAACGCATCTCACCAAAGAATCGGTGAACATCTGCCGATAGAGCTTCCTTTTTTTTCACCAAACTATTGTGCCCTTCCCAAAGAGCTTCCAGGCTATGTTCTTAATTCACCGGTAGCCAATCGTTTGCTGCCCTCCGCCATCCTTGCTCTGATACCAAGAATGATGCCAGTGCACCAACAAGGGATTAAGAAACAGAAAAAACAAGCAAGCAACTAGACATATAAACTGTATAGTGTTTCTGTATTGATAATAATAAAACTTATGCTGTATTCCTTACAGGAATTCTAGTATATACTTCCTACTTGCCTC
>NW_021566780.1:0-252 GCF_001605985.2 Dendrobium catenatum
AGGAGAGTTCCAAGGAGTCCAAGGAGGAGTTATCCAAAGAAGACTAAAGACTTGAAGACCCATTATCCCACTCAAAGTTATTGGCGTCAGTCATAGGCTTAGAAATCCGGGTTGTTGGCAGTGGTGCTGGCCACTTTATTTTCTGCATATCTGGGTTGTAATAAGGGCAACTTGCCAGTGGCCATTTAGTTGATTATTCTGGATTTATATTGATGTGCTTTCCTGATATGCGCAGTTAGAAATACCAACTTT
>NW_021566781.1:0-676 GCF_001605985.2 Dendrobium catenatum
TGTTCTTTAACTACTGTGATATTTGCATATATGCTTTATGTGCCCATCTCACTAACCTTTCAAGTCCACGAGTTTACTTGAAACGTTAATCAGCTTAAGATCAAGTAGATTAGGATTGAGCTAGTTTGTAATTTCTATTTCAATGCACTTTTTTACCTTTTTTCTAAGTCAAATGTACATCTGAAGCTAAGTGACCTTACACACACACCCTCAGGAAGAGAAATTTGCTGAGTTAGAATTTTTCTATTTTTGATCATATCGTATAGAACAATTGGACGATAAGTCAAACATAGAAATCCTAATTAGGGCTTCTGAGTCATATTAACTTGCTTAAGCAATCGTCCCGAATGATATTCTCATCATCCTGGACAATATTCTCAAATAAAAAATACTCAGCCGCCAAACTCATTTAGGCAAGATTTTATTTGTTGAAGTTTATTCTAATCGTACTGGACGATTCATATCATCCTGTACGATTGATTACAATAATGCCTAAATTAGTAAGGTGATTAAGAAATGTAATTATGGTTAGATTGATCGATCATATCGTCATGGACGATCGAAGGATCATCCTGGATGATAAGTATGAAAAACCTTAGTCTTCTCTTGAATCACATGGACGTCCCAAACTATCTGCTGGATGATTAGTTATATTTCTCATCATCCAGATGTATCT
>NW_021566782.1:0-210 GCF_001605985.2 Dendrobium catenatum
CAGCAAATCAAAGTGTAAAAGGTTAACAGGGAAGTAAAATTAAAATCAGAGAACAAATTACAGGTGATAACAGAGCCCAAAAAATAGAGCAGCAAAAAAATGAATAGCAAATTATCCATGTCTAATATAAGGTAAGCCAGTGTTATCTAAATTGATCAAAGATTGTAAAGTTTGATTCAAATCAGTAGGATTAAACTCAACATAATGAGA
>NW_021566783.1:0-290 GCF_001605985.2 Dendrobium catenatum
ATATATATATATATATATATATAATTAGCCAATCAACTTGGACACCTAGAACATTAACCACCCATAATACTCACAAATACGAAGGACGGTAATGCATGTTCCATATCTATACTATTGCACACTTCTTTATTGAATGAAAGTATTCGTCCACTCATATATCTTCATAAAAATATATCCATAAGAATATCTCTCCTACTGTGTTATTTTACATGAAAAAACATTACAACATACACTTAACCAACTCTATATGAGAAATTAATTTCATGAATTCACATAATTATATATACATA
>NW_021566784.1:0-276 GCF_001605985.2 Dendrobium catenatum
TGTCCGCCTCCGGCTTGCGATCCACGTCTGAGGTCCTATTCCACGTCCAAGCCCACCACCCATGTATTGCATGCGTCTGAGCCTGATCCGCATCCGAGCGTGATTTCGTACCACATCCGCATGCTTTCATTTCCCACCTGCGTACCGCGTCCCGTGTAATCAAGTTGGCTCACAAGTAATTGAGTTGAACATTAACTACAACAAACTCAAACTCGTTAATGAGTCAAGCCCAAAACTCGATAAGCTCGGCTCGTGAACTCGTTAACAAGTTGAGCT
>NW_021566785.1:0-283 GCF_001605985.2 Dendrobium catenatum
AGGGGCGAGGTCGGACAGCCAGGAAGGAGCCGAAGAACCAGCGAGCTCACGTTGTTGCTTCCGATCAAAGTCTTCACAGCACACGAGCTCCTGTATTGCTTCCGATCAAAATGCGTAACTTCCGATCCTGCTGGCAGGGGACGTCGGAGGAGGGAATGGAAGAAGCGCACGAAAGGTAGAAAGTTATCTTCACAGCGAGCTCCCGTTTGCTGCTTCCGCTCAAAGTGTCGTAACGTCCGATTCGATAGAGAGGGACGAGAGAATGAGAAGAGCCAGAGAGAGC
>NW_021566786.1:0-249 GCF_001605985.2 Dendrobium catenatum
TCTCCTAGTGTGGGCAGAGAACCCTTCCATCCTTTCAAACTCTCCTAGTGTGGGCAGAGAACCCTTCCGTCCTTTCACACTCTCCTAATGTCACTCTCCTAGTGTGGGCAGAGAACCCTTCGGCTGTTCACACTCTCTAAGTGTCGGTAGAGAACCAGATCTCCTTGACAGATCTTCTCACAAGAATCTAGAAGGAAGAAAGAAAAGAGTGGAGTAATCTCAATTCACAAGTAGAGACTCTTACCTTTG
>NW_021566787.1:0-229 GCF_001605985.2 Dendrobium catenatum
TATATATATTTAATTTTTATTATTAAAATTTTAGGCTAAATTCAACTAATATATTGAAACTTTAAAAAACGCCTTCAAAAAACTAGTATCACACCTGCCTGATCAGAAGTATCTAACATAATTTTTATTTTTATTTTAGAATATTTAGAGAAATTAAGATAAATTTGTACATATATCATATACTTAAGATTTGAATTTAAGAACTTTAATTCATCATTATTTTTATTAA
>NW_021566788.1:0-324 GCF_001605985.2 Dendrobium catenatum
TTATTTTATTTTTTGTTCTTTTTCTTTTAGTTATTTTTCCTTTTTGCTCTTTATTTTCTTTTCTTTTTTTACTCTTAGTTTTTATTTGATTTGGTTTACTTTCTTTTTGGTTGCTTTTCTTTCTTAAATTTAGCTTTCAAAATCATCGCTGAAATGATATCGTATGCATTGTCCTTGCTTTTGAGAATTTGTAGTTAATGTTTTACATCTCTTATTCTATTAGATAGTAAAAATATTTCGTTGATTGTGTCTCTTTCTCTAACTTATTTTGGTGGCATAGTTTTCAATTCTAATCAAAAATCTATTTCAAATTAAAGATTGTGT
>NW_021566789.1:0-261 GCF_001605985.2 Dendrobium catenatum
CTCCTAGTGTGGGCAAAGTACCCTTCATCATTTCACACTCATATAGTGTGGGCAGAGTACCATTTATCTGCTCACACTCTCCAAGTATCGGTAGAGAATCGGATCTCCTTGACAGATCTCTTCATAAGAAATCTAAAAGGAAGAAAGAAAAAGAGTGAAGTAATCTCAAATAACAAGTAGGAAATCTTACATTTGAACACCAAGAGAAGCCTTCACGCTCCAGCGGTAGAAATCCTTCTTTGAATTCTCTCTCTCACTCTC
>NW_021566790.1:0-293 GCF_001605985.2 Dendrobium catenatum
AAGTGTGCAGAATTCCGATACGTTCAAATCAAGGTGCTGTGCGTCGACAACGGATTCAAAACGGGAAAGTTTTTAATTTTTAAAGTTTAAACACAATAAAAATGTTATTTAAAGAATAATTGGAAGGCAATTAATGTTTAAAATAATTCTTAAATAATATGAAGATAAAATAAACAAACTTCTGAAATTTAAAAATAGTTTAAAATATAATAGTGGTGCCATCTTAATTATTAATAATATTTTAGGTAATTTAAATAATTTAAAATAATTATAATGATATTTAATTGTCAAAA
>NW_021566791.1:0-360 GCF_001605985.2 Dendrobium catenatum
GCAGTCTTCTGAATGTCCCCTTCATTCTGATTTGGTGGTAGCAAGACTTAAGGTCCATTTTTGAAAACACCACCGCTCCTTGCAGCTCATCTAATAACTTATCAATCACTGGAATGGGGAATTTGTCCGGTACTGTCTCTTTGTTCAGGGCTCTGTAGTCCACGCAAAACCTCCAGCTCCCATCCTTCTTTGTGACCAGTAAGACTGGTCTGGAGAAAGGACTCACACTAGGTCTGACAATCCCTGCCTCCAACATCTCCTTGATCAGCTTCTCAATTTCATCTTTCTGAATCTGGGGGTAGTGATATGGTCTAACACTGATCGGTGACACTCCCTCTTTCAGAAGAATGGCGTGCTCCT
>NW_021566792.1:0-468 GCF_001605985.2 Dendrobium catenatum
CACTTAATGAGGGAGTGGGTGCAGGACCCCAAACATCCGAATGCACAAGAGTAAACAAAGAAGTAGAACTCTTTTCATTAAGATTAAAAGATAGTTTGTGGCTTTTGGCCACATTACATGAGTCACACATAAAAGTGGTAGAACGAGAAATACAAATAGTATTGTTTTGCCTAGCTAAATGTTGAAGAAGTTGATGATTGGGATGGCCCAACTGAGAATGCCAAATGGAAGTAGTTTGCTGCATAGTGTGGAGAGCAAGTCTTGATGAAGAGGGAAGAACGTAGAGACCATCTCTGCTTTGGCCTCTAAAAAGTGGTAGAGTAGTTCGATTGTCCTTGATGGTGAAGCCAAGAGAATCGAAACAGATGGAGCAATTATTGTCAGTAGTAAGTTTATGAATGGAAAGTAGATTGTGAGTGAGAGAAGGGACATATAACAGATTGTGTTGAAGAAGCTTACGAGGAGAAT
>NW_021566793.1:0-304 GCF_001605985.2 Dendrobium catenatum
ATGTTAGCCAATTGATCTCCTGTAGCAATGTGATGCAGTTCCATATCTCCCTTAGCAAAATGATCTCTTATGAAATGGTGTATAATGTCTATGTGTTTCGTTCGAGAGTGTTGAATTGGGTTCTTAGATATGCAAATTATACTTGTATTGTCACATATGATTGAGATGGTTCCTACAGGTAGGCCAAGATCAAGAATTTATTATTTTAATTATAGTACTTATGCGACGCAACTTCCTACTGCAATATATTCTGCATCGGCCGTGGAAAGGGCTACTGAGTTTTGCTTCCAACTGGACTAAGAAA
>NW_021566794.1:0-292 GCF_001605985.2 Dendrobium catenatum
ACGACGCCTCCTGTGATAGATGCGCCAGATTTTTGTGCCGATGTCCGCATCACATGTTTTTCTTTTCCCAGATAGTCATTGTTTTAATTCTTTTTGGAGGAAGAGGTGACTAAGGAGATAGATTTGTATAGTTTTCTTTTTTTTCCTTTTTATTGATAATTTTAATAATTGGAAGATTGTTTAGATGTGAACAATGTGTAAAGCTGGGTATTTTCTACTGTTCATTTCAAGCGCCTGAAGGGATCATATGCGCCCATAACTTTCTGAACTTTCAGATTATAAAAAAATATGC
>NW_021566795.1:0-2476 GCF_001605985.2 Dendrobium catenatum
TCCCTGATCTAGTGAAGATGATATTTTTAGAAAAATCTGTTTGAAATTTCAAATTTTCTTGATATGAGAAAGTTACCTCTTGATTTTATTTAAAAACTTAGTAAGGAATTTTTTGACAACACATAACAAAGAAAGGTTAGAAATTACGGAATTGTTAATCCAAGCTCAATTTTTTTTTTAAAGTTTAAAAACTTTTTAAGTCAACATCTAAATCAAAGAATAAATTAGACATAGGTTCTATGTAAGTTTGATAAAGATCTAGGGATGCATATGCTCTGATCCACATAAATAAAAGAGGGTTTCATTATGAAAACTTTGTTAACTTGCATTAATTAGTCCAATTTTTTTTTATTATCTAGTATTATCTTTTCTCTTGCAATATTTTAAAGTGATAGAATCTCAATCCTTATTTTTATTTGTAGAATAAATATTATAGATGCAATAGGAAGTACTAATTTACTTATATGTTATCAGAACACTTCCTCATGTGTTCGACATTCTCTCAATCACTTCATTACTTGATTAACATATGCACTAGTGTATTTAGTGAATATTGCATTAAACAAAAATCCTTAAGCACATTTCATCCCATAATATAAACTTAGTTCATGCATTAAGTGCTACCCGTTCAAACACTCACATCAAAATGTGAGTGCATCATCAAAAATAATATTTGCCAGATAAATTGGTTTTTTTTTTTGAGTTATAATTGTAAACAACTTCAAAAGGTAGTTTGGAGTCATTCTGGAAATATTATTATTATAAGAAAACTTATATGTAGGAAGATGTAAGTCTCTTTTGTCAATATTTTTACCTATTAAACACAGCAATTTACATAGGATACTATTAACAAATTTTATTTAACCATTTGTTTGGGGGTGAAACACAGATGAAAATTTAAATACTTTTCAAATAGTTCCCAAATAGTTTTCCAAAATTATGAAGTAAGTTTAACATCCATGTATGGAATTACTATAGATTGTATCCTACGTAGTCTAACAAATTCTTTACATAAAAGTTTTAGTACATGGGAAGCATCATTAAGTGTTGAATATCATAAAAATATGCTATTTTTTAATAACTAATCAATAATAATAATTCTAACAAGCCTAAAATGGCAAGAAGTAGAGAGAGAAAGTTTTGAATTCTGGTGTTCGCGGGTTCTGCTGCCGGTGATCTGTTCACTGGAATCGCATGGAGGTGGATGTTCGTCGTTCTTCGGCGGATAACTTTAACCTTAATAAGGTTTATGCGGATTCCAAGGAGGATTTTGAGATTAAGAAATCGAGAGTTGGTTAATCAAGAACTGCTTTTAATTCGGAGGAGGCGCGTAGAAGACGTGCGAAAGGTTTCTTGGTCATTAATGACGAGGTAGGAAACACAACTCATGATAATTCTTTATGTGAAGGGGAAAGGCAAATCGATTGAGGCGATTTCGGATTCGAAGACTCCGGAGAAATTGAGAAAAATTGATGTTAATGAAGTAGGCATTGATCGGGGAATGTCTTCCTCAGGGATAAACATTTTTGTTCAAGGTTATGGTAAAACGATTGCTAACCAGCATAGCAGTATGATTGTTGACAATCGTCATGTATCTGATAAAGATCTTGAAAGCCCGAATTGCTCCAAGAAGGCTATAAAAGCAGAGGGGGTTGCAGAACAGAACAAAGAAACTGATGTTAACCAGATGGCTGATCTTTTGACTGAAGAGAAATTGGAAAAGTTGATAAGTGGCAACGTATGGAATAGGAAACCATACATTAATCTAAACTTCCAAGAAGAAGAAGCTATTTTACCAGAAGATGGTGAGGTGATTCAATTGATCAAAGAGGATGAAATTAACAATACAAACCTACTGGAAAGTTCGCTAGTTTGCAAAGTTTTTGGGAAAGACATCAAGCCACAAGAAGTTTCATGGGAACTTAGAAGACAGTGGGCTCGCTTTGATAATTTCCATTTCACAACTCTTGGGAAAGGGTGGTTCTTGTGCTCTTTCAAAACTGTTGAAGCCTTGGAAGGAGTTCTTATGGGAGGACCATGGTTTGTGAAGGAGCATATAATTGGAATGGAGAAATGGACACCGGAGTTCTCCCCGTTATCTATGGAAGGTCTTACCTCTCCGATTTGGATGTGAATGCCGCAGTTACCACTTCAATGCTGGGATGAAAAAAGCATAGCAAGGATAGCAGCTGCAGTTGGGAAACCACTGATGTTAGATGGTAATATGTTCAGTTGGGACAAAAGGGAGTTCGCTAGAATCTGCGTCCGAATCAAGCTGGATCAGAAATTACCGGCTGGAGTTTGGGTTGAAAGCCTAGGAGGGAGATTTTTTCAGAAATTTGAGTTTTAAAGAGTATCGAATTTCTACTTTGACTGTGGAAAAATCGGCCATATGAGGGAGGAATGTTTAAAAGAAAATGCTGTTGAGAACTTAGTATCTGTTAAAGATAAGTTGCAGGAATCAAAGATGATAAAA
>NW_021566796.1:0-247 GCF_001605985.2 Dendrobium catenatum
TTTGAAAAGGGATCTAGCTTGGAAAAATAATAAAAAAAGAGTGGCCAATGATGCCAAAAACAAAAGATGTGGAATGATCGCCAAAAATTGAAAAATACACAAGTGTATCAAAATCAAAAGATGCGCAAAGTGCATTGATCAAATTGACAAGAGGTATAAAATGAGCCCACAAAAAAAGCTTCCCTCTCTTTTAAAATCTTTAAATCTTAGAAGAATTCATGTGTCACTTGATATTTTCAAAGGCTTG
>NW_021566797.1:0-363 GCF_001605985.2 Dendrobium catenatum
ATCCTCCAATTGTTTTATGCTAAACCCCAAAAATTAGCATAATTCTCCCATCAAACTCATCTCAAACTCTCTACTCATTGTTTTAGAAAACTCCTCACATAATTTTTTATTAGAAGTTCCAAAAAGTAAGTCATCCACATAGATCTGAACAATGAGTAAATCATCTCCAACTCTCCAAAGAAAAAGGGTGGTGTCTACGCTTCTCTTGACAAACTCCCTATCTAGTAAGAATGTGCTAAGCCTCTCATACCAAGCTCTTGGTGCCTGCTTTAAACCCTACAAAGCCTTTTTTAATTTAAACACATGATTTGGAAATTGGGAGCTCACAAATCCTGGGGGTTGTTCTACAAAAACATCTTCTTT
>NW_021566798.1:0-256 GCF_001605985.2 Dendrobium catenatum
ACCTTGAGGGTTAGCTAAAACTTCGATTCAAACCCACATAACGTAGTGACACCCTAAGGACAATAATTAAGGACTCGTCTAGTGAACTTAGAAGTTTTCTAGGAGCTAGGATAGATCCCGAATTGACATGAAAACTCCAACACTTAAACTTAGTGACATCATAAGTTTCTCATAATTTTCTAGGAATTTTTAGGGCTTGTTAGACCCCCTAGTTAACCGACCCTAATTAATCTGTTAAATGAGGCCCCGAGACCTT
>NW_021566799.1:0-463 GCF_001605985.2 Dendrobium catenatum
TTCGTTGAACTACCACTTGAGGCCATCACATTTACCAGACCATCGTCTGGCGTCGTTGCTCTGCCGGACCACCGCCTGATGTCGTTGCTCCACCGGACCACCACTTGAGGCCCTCACCTCCGCCAGACCACCGCCTGACGTCGTTGCTCCTCCGGACCACCACTTGAGGCCCTCACCTCCGCTGGACCACCGCCGGACCACCTCCTGACGTCGTTGCTCCGCCGGACCACTACTTGAGGCCCTCACCTCCATCGAACCACCGCTTGACGTCGTTGCTCCGCCGGAACACCACTTGAGGTCCTCACCTTCTCCGGACCATCACTTGAGACCCTCACCTCCGTCGGACTGCCGTCTGATGTCGTTGCTCCGCCAAACCACCACTTGAGTCCCTCACCTCCGCTGGACCACCGCTTGACGCCATTGCTCCGTCGGACCACCACTTGAGACCCTCACCTTTGCTGGA
>NW_021566800.1:0-241 GCF_001605985.2 Dendrobium catenatum
AGCATTAAGTTTGTACTTCTCATTACTTTGCACGATTTTTTTATTAATTTCTTGATGCAATTCCTGGATATGCGATGCAAATGCTGATGCGACAGACTCGATGTGTATGAAGAATGATAAGACTTGGGACTTACACCAAAACTTTAAACAGAGGCAAACTTGACGGGAAACGAACATGCAAACACACAGACTCACAAGCACACGTAGATAAGCATAACGATGGGTTAATCCTAAAATGAGG
>NW_021566801.1:0-305 GCF_001605985.2 Dendrobium catenatum
GGAGACTTTTGCCCCTGTAGCTAGACTTGAAGCAATCAGGGCTTAGCTAGCCTTTACCTTTTTTAGAGGATTCAAATTATATCAAATGGATGTCAAAAGTGCCTTTTAAAATGGTGTAATTCAAGAGGATGTTTTTATAGAACAACCTCCAGATTTTGAAAATTCTAAATACCCAAATCATGTTTTCAAGTTGAAAAAGGCATTATATGGATTGAGAAAGACACCTATGGCTTGGTATGAGAGGTTTAGCACTTTCCTACTTGAAAGATCATTTAAAAAAGGAAGTGTGGATACAACTCTCTTTT
>NW_021566802.1:0-375 GCF_001605985.2 Dendrobium catenatum
TCCCTCTCTAACCACGTTCACCTCCTCTGTGATTCTTTCTGAAAAAAGTCATGATTGACATCTAAAACGGGCTCCAAAAACCTCTGATTTCAAAAGTAGCCGTTACTATTCGTACAGTACAATGCCTCATCATATAGTACGATCTTCATAAACAGACTTCTTCTTGGTACGAAGATGTACGAACAGTTAAAAAACAATTCGTACTGTATGATATAATATCGTACGGTACAATCCACAAAATATTATTCGTACAGGACGATGGTCTGGATGACCAGATGTCGTCTCTGTTCATCGTATGGTACGATCACTATCTTACAGTACGATGTGATAAAAACCAAGAGATCGTCCAGGATGATATCCAGGATGATCATACTT
>NW_021566803.1:0-253 GCF_001605985.2 Dendrobium catenatum
TTGGGCCACGCGATAAAAAGAAAAAACACTTAAGGGGCTGTTTGGTTGCCTGCAAAGTAAATGCAATGTAAAGTAAATGCAGTGTAAAGTAATTGTAGTGCATTTCAAATACTTTGAGGCTGTTTGGTTGTATGCAAAGTAAACACAGGAGAAATGTTTCCTTTTTTGGTTAGATATATCCAGAGTAAAGTAAAACAGTGCATTTGTAATATTTTGTTTGTCATTATAACTAGTGTATTTATAAAAGTAATCA
>NW_021566804.1:0-302 GCF_001605985.2 Dendrobium catenatum
ACGGATTTATCTTTCGATTGTATATTATTGATTCATATAGACCGGCACCGATATTGATACGGATTCTGCATTATTGATTCATGGATATTGACACCGCTATGGATATTGTACGGATTCATGGATATAGATACCGATCTGATTGATTCACGGATACTTTGGATTTATTGACTCATGGATATGATGGATACTAATACCGATACATCGATTATGAATGGATTAATTGATTGATTAGGTTAATTGTTGATTAGGTTAATTGTTCATTGAATTATCGATTTGATTGTCGTAGATGATTTTATTGAATT
>NW_021566805.1:0-445 GCF_001605985.2 Dendrobium catenatum
CTCTTATTTTTGTGTTATGTGCAAGTCTCTGCATTTTAAAAGTGCGGGGTGATGTATCAGATTCTGATTTTTACCCTTGCCTTTCATTTATGCAGATGGATCTACAAAACATCCCGATGACTGTCCAACTGGGACAAGGAGCCAGGATTCAGCTGGCGAATGCTGTTATTGAGACCGGAAATGCCGGAGCTACTATCCAATTTGGTAGCGTTGATTTCCCGGCGATTGCTGTAAGGAATGCCGCCATTCCTGTGAATGGTAGGAATGTTGAGAAGTCTGCCAGAAGACTCAATGCTGATGAAGCTGTCACCCGTCGTGTGCATCTTCCAGCACAATGACCTGTTGCTGAAAATCCTCATGGGAGGGTTTCTGTATTTGAAAGACTTTCTCAAACTGAGGTTCCATCAACCAAGAGGATTATAGCTGACGGAAGAATCTCAGTGGT
>NW_021566806.1:0-214 GCF_001605985.2 Dendrobium catenatum
TACCTTCAGAAAGTCGAATTTGAAAAAGTGCCAGATTTTTGTAATCACTGTAAAACACACGGCCATGCGGTGGCTGAATGCTTTAAACTCCACCCTAATCTTAAGAAAATTTCCAGCAACTCGGCGGGGCAAAAGATGGATAAAAACACAGTTGAAGGTGATGTTGCCACGGAAAACCACACTACAGGAAAATCACTTATTACCGGCGGAATTT
>NW_021566807.1:0-3195 GCF_001605985.2 Dendrobium catenatum
CTAAAGTAAACGACTGGGTGTCCTTGAGATAAGACTTCACCTATACCAATTCCAGACGCATCACAGGTCACCTCAAAAACTTTAGAAAAGTCAGGTAATCTCATTATATGGGCTTCCATCATTCGCTTCTTAATCTTCCTCAAAAGCCCTAGTTGCAGCTATGATCCAATGAAACTCTCCTTTCTTAAGGCAGTCCGTTATTGGTGCTACGATGGTGCTAAAATTTCGAATAAACCTCCGATAAAATATGTCCAATCCGTGAAAACTTCTAACATCTCTAATATTCTTGGGTTCTGGCCACTCATTTATAGCTCGCACCTTTTTAGGGTCCGTAGATATTCCTTGATTAGATATGATAAATCCAAGGAAAGTTACACTATTGGTGAGGAACTTACATTTGACAGGATTAGCAAATAGCTGTTCTTTCCTCAAAACTTTACACACTTGTGCTAGGTGATTTAGATGTTGATCTACTGAAGTGCTATAGATCAAAATGTCGTCAAAGTAAACCACTACGAATTTTCCTAAAAAGGGCCTGAGGACTTGAGTCATAACTCTCATAAATGTACTTGGGGCGTTGCTTAATCCAAAAGGCATCACTGTCCACTCGTATAACCCATCACAGTCCACTCGTATAACCCATTCATCCCCTGGGCGGATTCTAATTTGGTGATAGCCACTTTTAAGATCGATCTTAGAAAATAGTGTGGCTCCGATCATCATGTCCAACATGTCATCTAACCGAGTGATTGGAAAGCGATACTTGACAGTGATTTTGTTGATAGCACGACTATCAACGCACATTCTCCACGACCCATCCTTCTTAGGGGTAAGAAGGGCGGGGACAGCTCACGGGCTAAGACTTTCCTTAATGAATCCCCGTTGTAACCACTCATCTACTTGCTTCTTGAGTTCCTCGTGCTCAGCAGGGTTCATTCGGTAGTGGGGTAGATTTGGCAAAGAGGCTCCAGGTACTAGGTCAATAGTGTGTTGAATGTCCCTTAAAGGTGGCAGTTGGTGGGGCAGATCTTCAGGGAAGACATCAGAAAAAGTTTCCAAAAGTGGTCTTACTTCCTCAGGGATAGGTTCTTCTTGATCTACACTTACTTCCCGGGCTACTAACGCGTAAAGAGGTGCTCCTGACTCTAGTTCCATACCTAAGTCTTTAGCAGTTAATAAGTTCAAGCCCGTGTTGGGTTTCAGGGAGTTGGGTTTAATTTCTTCTTTGGTAGACTTAGGTTGAGTGGGTAGGAGTTTAATTTTCTAGCCCTTGTGTTCAAACACACAGGTGTTTGATCGGCCATAAATGTGTAAATCATTGTCGAACAACCATGGGCGGCCGAGGATGATTTGACCCACATCCATTGTCAAAACATTGCACTAGATTTTTTTTTTATATCCAATGAACTCAATAGGAACGAGACTCCTATCTTTCACCTCCAAGGTGGTCGAGTTGATCCAGGCGACTTTGAAGGGGTTCGGGTGTGGTGTGGTCCTCAATTGAAGTTTCGAAATCATAGCAGAAGATACGACGTTAATACAACTTCCACTGTCTATTATGACCTTGCAATTCTTGTCTCCAATCTTAGTGAAAGTGTAGAAAATCGAGGTTCTTCGCCAGTCATCGCTAGGTTTAAGTTATGAGAAGGCACACCTGACGACTTGCAGATCCAAGTGATTCATCTTTTGGAGACATTGGATCACAGCAGTATCCTCCTCGTCGAAAAATTCCTCATCGCCGTCAGTATGGTGAACTAATTCAGCTTCAGGTTCATCCTCTTCTTCCGTCACTTCTTCGATTATGGTGACCTTAAACGGGCTGGAGCACTGAGAAGCAATGTGTCCGTACCCATGACATCTAAAACACTTAGTGCCGGCAGTGGTTTTGGGTTTCTCCCGTTCAGGTGCTTTACCTTTATAGTCCGTTCTAGGTTGGGCTTGACCAGGGGAAGGCCGACTACCTGAGGGTCCAGTGGGCTTGTTATAAGGTTGGCTAGAGGAAGACTTGAACGGGTTGGGTCGAGAGCTATGATGCACCGACACGGACACGTCGACACGGACACGACACAACACGGACACGGGACACGGGACACGGCATTTTTTAAAACATAGGACACGGGTGCGGCGTGGACACGGCATAATAATTTTTTAATAATATATAAAATTTAAGGTGACATTATATTAAAAATGACAAGCAATAATAAATCAATTTCATGATAATTTGTTTAGCTTATAACATAAAGATGTTTAGTATAAAATGTCTAGTACAACAACAAAATATAAGCAAAAAACTATTTAGTACAACAAGAAGGTTCAACTACTCAATAGAGGGAATGATAGAATTAGATTCAGAGGTTGATCTTTAGCCTTCAATATCATCATCATTGAATATCATTGCTTCCAACTCTGGTTCATCTAGAGAAAGATTTGCAACCTCCAATAATCTCATATCATCAAGGCACTCGAACCCATCTCCAGCAACATCCCACATCTTGTTTTCACATGTCATATAAAGTGGGATTTTCCTTGATAAAAGACGAAAATTTGTATGCACATAAACTAAATCTTCAGCTCGTTGTGGACTTATTTTATTCATCTTCATTGATTGAATAAATGAGTATGTGCTCCAATTTCTCTCACAACAAGAAGAGAATGATACTTGAAGTTCTACTTGTTTTTAAAGTTCGTAAGTTATTTGTATGATAAGATATCGAGCGGGTACCGAGCATATACCGAGCGGTACCGAGCATGTATCTAGCGGTACCGAGCATGTACTGAGCGGTACCTAGCGATACCTAGCGGTACCAAGCATGTACCTAGCGATACCTAGCGGTACCAAGCATGTACGTTAGTTTTTTTTGTAAGTTTCAAAAAACAACAATTAATATTTCAGGCGTCAAGAGTCAGGCGTCGATGTCATTTATCGGCACCGAGAGAGGAGATGAAAATATCTTCACCGCCAAAAAGAAATAAAAATGAGGATATTCAATGATTGGGAATTAAATGCGGACGTTGATTTGGTGTTGTGGATAGGAAATAAGAAATTTAGTTACGCGTGTCGGACACAAAATTATATTTAAAAAAATTCATAAAATATTTAAGATAAGCGTGTCCGACACGCGTGCCCAATTTGCATTTAATATTTTTTAATCGGACATGTTTTTGGCGTGTCCGACACGTGTCGGAGGAGTGTCG
>NW_021566808.1:0-1404 GCF_001605985.2 Dendrobium catenatum
TATGGGCTGAGTAGGAGCAGTTCCTCTACGTGGAAGATAATGTCATCAGGATGGAATGCACTCAAGGATCATGTTAGATGGAGAATTGGTGATGGTTCTAAAATTAAAGTGCTGAAGGATACCTGGATTTTAGATAAGTCCTTACTCAAATGGCCGACGTTTGTGGGTTGTTTTGAAGATGTGGATGTTTCTCTGGACAGTTTCATTTCAGATGGCTGCTAGGACCATGAAAAACTTTTTCTGTTCTTTGGGACAGATCTTATTGATATCATTTGTGAAGTTAAGATTGATCCTTGTTTGCAGGAGGATTGTATGGAATTGAAACATAAGATGTCTGGTAAGTCATTATCTGCATTAATTATGCAAGATAACTTCAAAAACCTGGAAGAAATGATGCCATTAATATGGGTTTATAAACTGGGCTTAAATGCAAGAGTGGAGGTCTTTATTGGAGAATGTTTACGGATGCTCTTCCATCAGGTGATTTCTTATTCAGGAGGAAACTTGCTGATGATTCTTGTTGCCCAATGGGATGTAGAATTGTGGAGGATATCAATCATATTTCATCCAGCTGCTATAAACTCAGGAAGGTGCTGTATGTGACGAAAGGATGGGGATTCCAGGTTCCAGTTTTCAATGGATGGGAGGACTGCTTGAATAGTCTTCAGAAGCTCAAAGATGGGAATATGATGATGGTAAAATTGTATTTTACTGCTATTTGGTTTGTTTGGAATCATAGAAATAAGTTTAAGCATGGGAATCTGGAAGTTAGTGAAGTGTTTTTTGCTACTTCAATTATTAGCTTTTTCAGCAAGGATAAACAGCATCTTATTCAATCAAAGAACTGGGTTCTCAATCAGTCCCTTGGACTGTCTTTAAGTAAATGACAACCTCCTCCACCCGATTGGATTAAGATTAACCTTGATGCTTTACTTAAAGGGAATTATGAGGCAGGTATTGGCGGTATTGTAAGGGATTGTAAAGGAAGGTTTCTTCTTGCTTTTGGGAGAAAGAAAACACATTGGGACATTGCCCAGCTGGAGTTATTCGCTGTTTCAGCTCTTACGAATATTATACGTGACATATTTGATGATGTTGGAGGCATTATAGTAGAAGGGGACAATAAAAATGTTATAGAAATTCTTCACAAAATGCACAGTATACCGAAGAATGTGGATAGGAGATTGGATTTAGAAGATTCTTCATTTCTTAACAAGGTAAATAATGTGATTTTTCATTGGGTTAATCGTAGTTGTAATAAATTAGCTGATTTATGTGCTAATCATGCTCTTTTTTCTGATTTTATTTGGGAATTATTTTGTGATAGTGAACTACCTTCTTCCTTTTGTGCTATGTTTAAGGAAGAATGTGTTAGTGCTATACACTATCAGTAGTTTGTACCTA
>NW_021566809.1:0-1308 GCF_001605985.2 Dendrobium catenatum
CGACGGTACTCAGGTGCGAGCTTGCCGGAGCAACCGTATGGATCCCCCACCACACTCCCTTGAGTCCCCCCTCACAGGATCTTCTCCCTCTCTCAAACTCCACCCTTTCCTCACTCCCTTTCAAGCTTTCTCTTCATGTTTCCCCCACAAGAACGAAAATATAATGACTGCCATGGACACTTACAAAGTGCCTTATCATAGCTTAAATAGAAGAGCTCAAAACAAGCTCTTTAATGCAAGTTGTCAACATTATCGTCCAGGAAGATACTAATATCATTCTGGTCGATCAGTACAAATTAAGCTCATTAGCCCGGGACGATTTGGGACGATCAGAAGAAAATTGGTTACATCGTCCTGGACGATACCACAATCGTCCCGGCCGATTAGTTTAAAACTGATTTCAATCGTCCTGATCATCACCCTGAATATGAGCTGGCCGATGTAAATTTTCCTGGCTGATCCTAATATCATCCCGGACGATGTGATCGTATCAATCAGCCATTAATGCTTTCCAAATATACCAGATCAATTTAGGCATAATTGTGTTAGATCGTCCTGGATGATGCGAATATCATCCCGGACGATCAGCTTATGACGGCTACCTTAATGAGGATGCCTAATAAGGGTTTCTGTTTTTGAACAAATCATCCAGTCCGATATAAATATCATCCCAGATGATGTTACCAAAAAAAAAATCTTTAGGGAGCAACAGAAAATCTTCCAAGTTACAAAACATCAGGAGCCACACCAAATACGATAGACTCAAGAAAGGAAAAAGTATACAATCTGAATCAGACCTAGTCTACCAAATCTTGAGCTGATTCCAAATTTAAGTCCGATCTTGTGAACCTAAAATTTCAGTACATAAGACAGTCGTAGAGAAACAAGAATGTTTGCTATCATCAAAATCATAAACCATTGATCCGCAACAATAACTATAGTTTATCATTTTTCTAGTTTTAGAAGAAACATAAAAAGATACTCAAATTATATTTGATGACTCTTAATTTAAGTTAATATGCTACACATATTAAGATTCTCTCATTAAGTTCGATGGAATAGGGGTTTCTCCCACTTATAATATAGATGTTCCAATCAACAAATGTAATTATGTTGGTGTAACAACCCTCCTTGTTAATCTTCATATCTCTTAGGAAGATCAGTACCAAACTTCATTCTCATATGTATAATATATATATTGTTGACGGTCAATCTACATTAACTCTCACCATGATCACCCTGTTAGTCACATTATAGGAACCATTTCTAATGTAATTGACTAATTCTAGTTAGTGGATGCTGGGCAAT
>NW_021566810.1:0-237 GCF_001605985.2 Dendrobium catenatum
CCTTTCTTAACATAAGTCAAATCTAATACATCTACTCTTCTAAACAGATCATCGAAAGGCTGTTGTTTTATGTAACCAAACCATCTAAGACGACTCTCTCTAATCTTATCTTCTACTAGAGCTACTCCAACCTTTTCACACATATGCTTGTTTCGTATCCTATTTCTAAGGGTAAAGCCACTCATCCACCTGAGCATCCTCATCTCTACCACACTTAACTTAGTGTTATGCTACTCT
>NW_021566811.1:0-246 GCF_001605985.2 Dendrobium catenatum
CCTAATATGATTCGAAAATTTGAGAGCTTGTATTTGACCATATTACCTTGCAAATTAAGAAAAATGAGCTTAAATAATCCCTTGATATGATGGAGCATTGATCATGGGCCTTTGGGGCCCATGAAATGTTTCAAACCAAGTTTAGCAATATTTATGATTAAATTAGCACATTTATGAAAATTTGCAAGCTAATACATTCACTAATTTATGCAAGGAATAAATAACATATGGCTTGAATCATGATTT
>NW_021566812.1:0-562 GCF_001605985.2 Dendrobium catenatum
GAATTAATCGAGGTTTTGAAAAATTAATTTTAAAAATGAGGTCTAGGTTTCTAAATCTCCTACAAGCGCAAGCCCTTGTAGTTAATTACAACATAGAAAATCAGAGTTCCCTATGAGTACTCTCGATTAAAATAGCGGTGAAAATTTTATTTAAGATTTTCAGCTATTGATATCATAGGAGGTAGAGGTCATAATTTGAATAGGGATTGATTCAAGTTTGACTAGTTATTTCTAGAGTCAAAGGGGGAGAAGTATGAGGTGTTTGAGATTCTGAATTACTTCAAAAACACCCCAGTCTATCCTAAGTATTGGGCATGAACTTGATGGAAAAAGATTTAATATTTAAGTGATCAATTTTATTAGAAAATTGGAAATCAATTCCTGAAGGATGAGGACTTATAGCCCGAGCTTGCCTCAGAACCTAAGTCTAAACTGGGTACTGAAAAATAACCCGAGCCTAGCTAGTGCAATGCAAATCTGGACTTACCCCGGCCTAGATTGGGGAGCCAGCTAACCACCAAGGCACTTTAAAACTATGTATCAAGTCAATTAATATTAGAAT
>NW_021566813.1:0-205 GCF_001605985.2 Dendrobium catenatum
TAGATGACATTCTATTAATTTTTATAAAATAAATCTTAAAATTATTAAATTTTACTTTAAGAATTTTAATTTATTTTTTTATAATACATAAATCTTAAAAATAAATTCAATAATTTGAGACTCATTCCTCATAAAACTCAACAACTTGAAATTAAGTTTGATAAAAAAAATAATTAAATATCCTAAACTATTTTTTTCTCAAAAT
>NW_021566814.1:0-1296 GCF_001605985.2 Dendrobium catenatum
AAGATATGAGCTTAAGGTTGATCCTTGATGTAATCCAATTGAAATACGAAAATACTTGATCAAACCACCTTGTCTTTGAATGCAAGTAACAGCTCGTGCATACATATTATTAATGACTTGAATATAAGTATTATTAACGTTTTTCTTTTCTAGAACTTTCTGATAGACCAGCTAATTTGATGGGGAGGGAATTAGAAAGTTTCCTAATTAAGTAGAAACTATTTAGGAAGGTTCTTAATCAAATGGGAATTGTTTAGGAAATTTTTTAATTACATTTGGAAGGGAATTATTTAGGGCAAGATATCTAATTTGAAATCAAAATCTAAGAGGAAATTATTTAGGAAAAGGAGGAATTAAAGGTGATTGTTTAGGAAAGTTATAATTACAATTGGAAGAGAATTAATTATGGAAATAAATTCAATTTGAATTCAAATATGAGAGGGATTTATATAGGGAAAAGGGGCTGATTTGGGAGGGAATTATGGGAGCCTATTTAAGGCTAACTATAGGGTGATTTCATATTATGTTTGGAGTTTGCTGAAATTTGGGCTCTAACCGAAAGCTAGGGATTTGGGAGAGCCGGATCTTCCTCTTTAATTGAAGATCCAATTGTATATTGCTATTTTCTTTTATATATCTTGTAATAAAAATAATTTTGGTGTGTTTTTCTTCCTAATTTCTTATTGGCATTCACTGATTTCGAGGAAAAGTGCATCCACTTCATATTAAATTGGTATTATAGCACAATCCTTGTACATATGGCACGAAGAAAGGTAGAAATGTTAGAAAGGGAGATCAGACAATTGAAATGTGATTTTATAAAGATTTCAGGTTTCGAAAAGCTTTGTTCAGTCATCAATGAGAAGATCGATGAGAAATTTGTCATCATAGAGGAGATGATAAAGAAGCTTCTTGAGAGCCAAACCAAACCGACAACATCAGAGGTGAGAGCATTGTTGCTTGAACAAGAAAAGGGGAGAAACCCTAATATAGGGATAATAAGGGAGAATCGGGAGGTGAAAATTTGTGGGGAAGAAGAGATGCCATCTTTGGAATCACTTTGAAGGAGGGGATATGGTGAAGGAGTAAGATTTTTGGTAGAACTGCATAGTTTGGACGAAAAAGAAGATGGGAAGAAGATAGAAGCATCAAACATGGTCCAGCCACTCTACAAGAATATCAAGAAGTGTTAAAGCTAGTTCATGGGTTGCTTCCTCCGCGGGAACACAAGCATGTTATCTTTCAGAAGGACGGAGTCTCACATATCAGTGTTCGTCTGTACCATTCTCCCCAACT
>NW_021566815.1:0-238 GCF_001605985.2 Dendrobium catenatum
TCTTTTGTAAACTAGAACTTACTATCTTTCTCACATCCATTGTCTTCGAATGCCAGTGGAGACGAATCAGCTTGATGCGAGACCTTCCAAGATGATGGGGTTCTTTTGGTATGATTCATATTAATTTCTTTCATAAATTCCTCCCTTTATTATTAAAACACATGATGGTCTTATGTGTTAAGAAAAAGGTTTAAAAGTCCATATAGGGATCCAAAACCCATTAATGTTGAATAAAGCT
>NW_021566816.1:0-242 GCF_001605985.2 Dendrobium catenatum
AATGGAATAAATTTGGAATACAAATTTTAAATATTCATTTGGGGATCTCGTCGTATAGCATAATGTCGACCCAAATGAATATTTAAAATGTCCCCTGTCTCACAGGGACATTTTGGATAGGCTTTTTGTCTTTAAAATTTTAAATATTTATATGGAGATCTCGACACGCAGCACGATGTCGACCCAAATAAATATTTAAAAGGCACCCAGTCTGATGGGGGATTTTGAAATGCATTCTTGCT
>NW_021566817.1:0-415 GCF_001605985.2 Dendrobium catenatum
ATATGGCTCAATCTGGTTTCATTAAAAATCGGATCTCTACTGATAATGTAATTCTTGCATCTGAATTGCTGAGATATTTTAGGAAGTGTACCAACGATCCTTATTTATGTGCCAAGTTAGATATAAAAAAGGCTTTTGATTCCATATCTAGAGAATTCATACTTCAAAGAATGGCGCAAAAGGGTATTCCTCATTTGTTTATAAATTGGGTCAAAGCCTGTATTACTAATGTGAATTATTCGATTTGTATGGAGGGCCAATTGGTGGGTTATATTCCGTCTACGGTTGGGCTAAGGCAAGGATGTCCCTTAAGTCCTTATCTTTTTTGCATAGCTATGGATGCTTTATCTAATATGCTTGATAATACGATTGTTGGTACTTCCTTTCAACCTGTTAAGATCAATGGCTTCAAGAT
>NW_021566818.1:0-211 GCF_001605985.2 Dendrobium catenatum
GATTGGATTGACTATTGGAGTTTTTCCATCTAGCTTTACTTTATGGAAAATTTTGAATTGGAATTTCCTTAAAAGAATTGCGTTAATTGATAGGTAATTTTGTTCAAATGCTTTTATACTTAACGACAAAATTCTTCCTCGGATTACTTGTGAACATTTTTAGACATATGTTTGATTAGTTCATTTTATTAGCATGGAAGCTGGTAATGAT
>NW_021566819.1:0-422 GCF_001605985.2 Dendrobium catenatum
AGCCAGAGAGGAACAGTAAGGGAACGAGGTCTCACAAAGTTAACAAGACTGCAATCAACCAACAACAACAACAACATCAAGCCTTTATCCCACTACGTGGGGTCGACTACATGAATCCTTTTTCTCCAGTGTGTCCTATTAAATGTCAAATTCTCATTTAAATCTAATAAAGAAAGGTCATTCATAATATTTTCTAACCAATTCTTTTTTAGGTCTACATCTACCTTTCTTCACATAAGTCAAATCTAATACCTCTACTCTCCTAACCGGGTTATTGGAAGGTCGCCTTTTTATGTGACCAAATCATCTAAGGCGACTCTCTCTAATCTTATCTTCTACTGGAGCTACTCCAACCTTTTCACATATATGCTCATTTCTTATCCTACCTCTAAGGGTAAAGTCACTCATCCACCTGAGCATCC
>NW_021566820.1:0-320 GCF_001605985.2 Dendrobium catenatum
ATGAATGAGACTTACAATCTAATAGCTTATGCAAGACCTTTTGGTTGATACCATATGAAATTAATACAATGATCCATGCAATTTTTTTTTTATTACCCGGCCTAATGTGAGCTTTTGATTATAAGCTAACAAATCGGGCTTATAAATATTGTGCATTAGTTAGACTTTGGTTTAGTTTGGGACGATTTTCTTATTGCTTCTTAAAACAGTTTTGTAGTACAAAAATTAAAATTTTTATTCTAGAAAACTGTTTTAAGAAACAATAAGGAAGTTGTCCCAAACGAAGCCTTTATTGACATGCCATACCTCTACATCTCATT
>NW_021566821.1:0-236 GCF_001605985.2 Dendrobium catenatum
GGACCACGATGGTCCGGGACGACGGAACCATGAGATCCTGATCGGGCCCATCATCCATTCCCCCACCATCCGCTTTAAGTGTTAGATGGTGCAATTTCTATTTTAAATATCAAACTTTTTCAAACTATCCAAATTTCCAAATCCAAATCCAGTTCTCAAATACCCAAATCAAAACCCAATTACCAATATTCTAAACCATATGCTGCTACTATATGCCAGATGCACGTATTCTATAC
>NW_021566822.1:0-233 GCF_001605985.2 Dendrobium catenatum
AAATTAGGATGTTAATAAATCACTTACCTTTTTTAGATACTTAGTAAAATTTAAAAGTTATCCTGATATATTTTACACCAGAATATTCTGGCGCAAATTTTATCAGGAAGGAAAAAAAATGCAGTTTTAGGCTTGCAGAGTTTAGGCTACATTTGAGACGGCTTTCTTACTGCTTATTGAGCTAGTTTTTAAGTTAAATTTAAAAAAAAAAAATTAAAAACACGGCTTTTTCA
>NW_021566823.1:0-311 GCF_001605985.2 Dendrobium catenatum
GGATCGCTCTGCTTGTCTTTTGTCTGGAGTTTCTCGTTCGTGGAAGGGTCGGTAGAGGTAAGGAGTTTGCTTTTGGCTATGGTTCTCTGCTAGCTTCAGGAGGAAGCAAAAGGAGGTAGGTTCTCTGGCTTGCCAGGGTGGCAAAAAGGAGTTTCTTGTGAGGGTTTCTCCGCCTAGCCGTGGGGGCTAAAGGAGAGTCACGTTTTGTAGTGCAATACTTGGAGGGTGCCTCCAAGGAGTGGACGTAGGTCGAGTTGACCAAACCATTATAAATATCTTGTGTTCTTATTTTTGCTTCCGCACTTTTTAAT
>NW_021566824.1:0-292 GCF_001605985.2 Dendrobium catenatum
TAACTCTTATATTTCATTAGGAATAATTTTTTTTATGCATTCTAAACTGATTTTAGTACAAAAATTTTCTCATTAAAAAAGCAGTTTTTTAGATAATTGTTTTTTAAACTTAAAAAATATTTCTTCTTAAAATTTGCTTTAAAAAATAATAAAAAAGTTGTTTCAAAGGAAGTCTAAGGTTTTGTTTGGGGAGAGATTATTCTGTGCGGAGTGCGGACGGGAGAACCGTCCGCACAAGCACTGGGTACCCAGCGATACCGAGTGCGGGTACCGAGCTGGGTACCCACTTTCT
>NW_021566825.1:0-258 GCF_001605985.2 Dendrobium catenatum
TGTTTGCTCTCTTACCTCGGCATGCGTGTCGAGTCGGCGGTCTGCCTATACACGCTTTTCTTAGCGTGGTGGGAGGGGCAACCGGCGCGACACCTACGACAAGGTAGGCGAGCGATCCTTGGTTCCAAATCCTTCTTCGAAGTTCGTAACGCACCGGCAAACCACCTATACACGCTTTTCTTAGCGTGGTGGGAAGGGAACCCGGTGCAATGCGTACGACCAAGTAGGGATGCCCATAAGTACCCGCTTGCGGGGAAA
>NW_021566826.1:0-228 GCF_001605985.2 Dendrobium catenatum
ACTACCCAAATGGATAAGAGGGCACTTCCCTTCAAAGAGGAAGGCCACTCTTTCCTCTTTGGATATAGACAAGGTATGATCCAAATTTGGATTTCCAAATGGAGAAGGAATGTTTCCCAAAGGGGCATCCTTTCCTCTTTGGAATCCAAACTTTGGACCTATATATCCCAACTCAAAATTAACATTCACAGCACTTAACACTTATACAAATTACATTTATATCAAATA
>NW_021566827.1:0-298 GCF_001605985.2 Dendrobium catenatum
CAACGGCTCAAATCGGTTCACGTGTATTTGATGTTGGGCTAGTTTTTAAGGCGGATCAGACCACCATATGACTGGTAACCAGTCGAACCAACCGGTCCGGTCAAATTTTCAAAACCATGATGCAAACACATAAAACTTATAAATACTCAAAATTAAACGTTACAGAAATTCATAGGGTAGCGTCCCTACTACAAAAGTTCTTAGGAAAATGTATATATACCTAAGTTAGATGATAAGAAATCTGGAATCATAATTTTATCCTCAATTCCCAAAAAAAATCATAATCATGATAAACAAT
>NW_021566828.1:0-741 GCF_001605985.2 Dendrobium catenatum
ATTTCACTCATGATAAAGCAATTCAAAAGTTTCCTAAGAAGAAAGCAAAGGAGACATCAGCAGTGGAATAAGGGTAAGTTTCATAAAAATGCAAAAATGTCTAATGATGTAATTTGTTATGAATATAGGAAACTTGTACATAATAAATTCATTTGCTAGAATCTCAAAGCTAATCCTAGCAAGGAAAAAGTTGAGGAGAAAACCAAGGTTAGGAAGAGAAAGAAAAGACTGCAGAGATCATTCTGGGCAGACTCAACAACGGATTCCTCAGAAATAGAAGTAGAGGAGAAAGTCACAAACTTGTGCTTAATAGCAAAAAAACATAATCACTTGGATCAAGAGGAGGTATGTGATTTATCTTATGATGAAGTATTTGAAGTTTCTAAGAAAATACATACTGCATATAGGAAACTCAAAAAGCTGCATGCTAAGTTGAACATTAAATTTTTAAATGTATAAAAGAGCATGAAATCGCATGTGATGATCACGCATCAATAGATATCAACTGCATGGCATTATTGAATGAGTTTGATGATTTAAACAATAAGAATGAACAATTGAAATCATCTCATACTAAACTTGAAGATGATTTTAAAGTGTTTATGGCCGAATCAGATCAAATAGAACATGAGTTGAAATTTGATAATTAATTTTTAAAAAGTGCAAACTCATATCTTGTAAAAAATTGAATGCCAAGGGAATTAATACACCCCCTATAATTGAACAATTTTATAATTGTGA
>NW_021566829.1:0-308 GCF_001605985.2 Dendrobium catenatum
ATGACTTCGAGTTTGACATTTTTGGGTTACATTATATATGCTAATGGAATCAAAGTAGATCCTGTGAAAATCGAAGCAATAAAAAGTTGGCCTGTTCCTAAGAATATCAGAGAGGTAAGAGGGTTTCATGGGTTAGCATCTTTTTATCGTCGATTCGTTAAAAATTTCAGTACTGTTATAGCTCCCATCACTGACTGTTTGAAAAAAGGAACTTTTAAATGGACCCCCGAGGCTGACACTACTTTTCAATTGATCAAATCAAAAATGAGTCAAACTCCTATTCTTAGCTTACCAAATTTCGAAAAAGT
>NW_021566830.1:0-317 GCF_001605985.2 Dendrobium catenatum
ACCATGTGACGCAAATAGCGCGCGCCATTTTGAACGTCTGCGCCGCGCCATACACATGGTGCCGTAGGTGCGCCGCGCCGAGCCGTGCGCCATAGCGCGCGCTATTTTGCGCCATTGACATTTATGCATTTGAGTGCACTTGGATCTAATTTTTCTCTCTTCTGGCTGTGAATATGAACATAGGCAGTGCATCCAAAGCTTTTGGGCATAAGATTATGATGGGTTCGAACCTCAGGGTAAAAAGAGGATAGAGTCTCCATTGGAGTTTTGAGTCCCAAGGCTGTTGAAGGTAGTCGGTTTATGAGATAAGCTGCAGT
>NW_021566831.1:0-297 GCF_001605985.2 Dendrobium catenatum
ATTTCGCAGCACTTTTTTTACCCTACCGCAGCGGTTAAAACCTCTATAAATATTTTAGCATCGGTTTATAAACCGCTAGATATCCACCGTATTTGTTATTGCTGCAAGGAGTTTTCGCAGCACTAAATGAACCGCTGCCATAGCAAGTGATTTAGCAGTGCTTTTTGTAGTAGCGGTTTTATCACATACAAATTAACTTTCTTGCAGCGGTTGTAACACCTACGATATTTGGTTTGTTGCAAAAATAGTGACGGTTAAAACCGCTGCAATTATAAGATTTTTTTTTTTTAAAAAAAT
>NW_021566832.1:0-244 GCF_001605985.2 Dendrobium catenatum
ATTCTTATAAAAATACTATTAAAATTTAATTTTTGGTGCAAGAAAGAAGTAAAACAGAAATCATAATTGAAGAAGCCTCATGACGGAGTAATTATTGTATCCGGACACTGAACGCATCTAAAGACCAATAACAAAGCGCCACGTCACTTGCGTGCTCGGTACCGAGCACTCGGTATTGCTCGGTATTTGTCCGGATTTTCGATTTTTTATCCGGACGTAATAACTTTTCCTCATGACCCAGGCT
>NW_021566833.1:0-200 GCF_001605985.2 Dendrobium catenatum
TATAATTACAAATACTTAACTAATTAATTATGATTACATAATTAATTATAGTTAATTTTTATTAACTATAATTAATTATGGCTAATAATAATTAAAAAGGTACTTGCCTCGATATTCATACAACAACGCTAACAACCCCGCAAAGGTATAAATTTCCAAAATCTCAGATTCCTGCTCTCGAAGTCTATGGCACACCGAAA
>NW_021566834.1:0-1330 GCF_001605985.2 Dendrobium catenatum
CCTATATATATATAAAGAGAGAGAGAGAGAGAGAGAGAGGCAAATCCATTAGGCATAAACTTATGTGGATTGGTAATTTAGTGTTCATGGATTATATTGACAATGAATTCGTCAAGGTCCAAAGTATAAATTTCCATAAGCATAATTTTACAAGTATTATTTATTTACCTTAAAAATTAAGTGTATACCTTAAGAAAGCTTTGATGGGCCTCAATTGCTATGGTTTAAACCTTAGGTCTTAATTGAGTTATGGTTTAAATTTTAAATAATGTGAAGTTCATTTGGACTGTCAAATTATAAACCCTTTATTCCGTAACATAAATTTTTAGTTATTTGATGCAAATTTAATGATAGTTGAATCTTTTAAAGATTTTTATCATGCTGCAGCTGATTTTGGTGTTTCTCTTCAATCTTCTTCCTCTGGTTTTAAATATAAAATTGTCAAGTGGTTGAAACCTTGAGAAGACTATTTCAAACTCAATACTGATAGCTTATAAACATTTTGAATGTTGGTTGTGGTGGTATTATTAGAGATTTTAAGGGTCATGTCATTGTTGCCTTTGTGGGTCCCAGTAATGCTAATGCTATTATTAAACCTTAGATTTAAGACCTTTTTGGTATTCAATTGTGGATTTCTTTAGGTATTACTATTATTTGAACTGAAGTTGATGCCATGCTTTTGATTCACTATATTGAAGGAAAGTCTATTTCCAATCCTCTTTATTTTTACATGCTTAGAGATATAAAATATTGGCTCTCTTTTATATACTTATCTATTTCTCATAATTGGCAGGAGGCTAATGCTACGGCTGATTTCTTAGCCAAACATAGGTGTAATTTGAACGGTTTCATGGAATTTTCTAAAAATACTTTACCTCAGAAACATCTAAGGATGATTAGATTGGATCGCTCTTGTCTTCCTTATATTCGATTTAGTTAGCTAGTCTTGATATTTGGTTTTCCTTTCATGTTATTCATGTCCTTCTGAATATTCATGATTTACTTCATTATATGATATGATGTGAGTTATAGGGTAATTTCCTTCTATAACCTATCTGGTTGTAGTTAGGAATTTGTTGTGGACATCTTTTGCGTGCCTCATCCCTTACTGTTGACCTCTGGAAAAATAACCAAAAGAAGCAAAAAAAATATGAGGAGGAGATTCACGTACCTCGTATCTATCAAAAGTATCCACGAATCCCACCCGAAATCCTGCTGAAGCTGCTGCACTCACGTCTCTACCCAGATTTTTTTCCACTGTCTCGATTGCATCCTGCCTCTGCCTTCTCCTTTAAAATGCGAATGAAATAAAGCCTTCGAGTCCTAATTC
>NW_021566835.1:0-203 GCF_001605985.2 Dendrobium catenatum
GTAGAGAATTAACTAATGCTGAAATGGTTAATAAAATCCTTCGATGTTTATCTACTGCTTATGATGCTAAAATTATTGCAATTACAGAGTCTAAAGATCTTAACATTTACTATATTGACAATCTTCTTGGTTCACTCATTGCTTTTGAGCAAGGAGTAAGTCAAAAAAAGATTGATGCAGGTGAACCACGAAAGGAGAATAAT
>NW_021566836.1:0-678 GCF_001605985.2 Dendrobium catenatum
CGATTTGTACTAATCTCATGCATTCCTTCCCTTACTATATATTCTCCTGCGTTCCTTCCCTTACTAATATCTCACGATTCCTCCCCTCCCATGTCACGGTATAAACCGCTCCTTTGCATGCTCGAACTAATCCTGCATTTGTCTCCCATACTCATGGCTATCTCCTATGCCCTAGCTCGCATGCACCTCAAACATCTGTAGCCATCTACTCTTCATTAATTGATCAATTGCAATCCCACATCCTACATCAAACCAAATTGCCTCCTCCTGTGCCCTAGCTCACGAACAGCAGCCCTCATCTTCAATCGAGCACCCGCGTTCACTTGCCAAGTAAGGTTAAACAATGGCGTGCATGTGAGAGAATTTAAACCCTTGACTATATATACACTTTGCTACTATGGAATATCTTTATGTTCTTTATGGTAATAATGTTGCATGTTTGGATAATGTGGATTTAACCGTTTTTGCAATTGCCAAGGGGATTTATTTGTTGCTATTTGTATGAAGCTTCGACACTTGTTTTGTTCATGAAATCCTCTATCATCTAAGTCATCTTCTTATTATTGGTCCCTAGCTAATTCTTATAATTGGAATGTAATCCTTTTGTGTTCTAAGTGCCACACAATGTGCAATAATGTGGATTTAACCATCAACACTCAAGGTCAACCGGGGTCAACC
>NW_021566837.1:0-443 GCF_001605985.2 Dendrobium catenatum
ATAGTGGTTTGGTCAAACCTTGACCTACGTCCACTCCCCGGAGGCACCGTTCGAGTATTGCACTAAACCTTAAGTGGCTCTCCTTCAGCCCCCAAAGCTAGGCTGAGTTTCCCTTATAAAATCACTTCCACCTTCCCTGGTGTGGTGGAGGAGCTGGGTCCTTTGACACCAAAGAGAACTTCTTTTTCTCAAAACTTTCCTCAAGACGAACCATGAATTCGATGGTACTGAGGTGCATGATTTAAAATTGCGCAATATGAGGCTCGCCTTTACACAATTCCAGTAAAAAACGCCTCGATGCTTACGCCTAATGTTTTTTTTATGAGGCTTGCGCCTCAACTTGGTTGAGGCCCGCCTCGCCTCACTGGCATGAGGCTTACTGATGAGGAGATCGTCAGATATTTTTACACATGTACCATCAGGAGACGCCGGAGATCAACGGC
>NW_021566838.1:0-305 GCF_001605985.2 Dendrobium catenatum
ATACTGAAAAGCTGCTTTAGAAAGCACCTAAATCTTGAAGTTGTTGATGTGTAATAAGAGCAGCTGGATTTTTGCTTCTTTTTGTGGCAGGACAGTAAGTGACACTTACAAAGGTTCTTTATTTTGCAGCTAGCTGAATTGATAAAAAAGGGTGGGTTAAAACCAGAGCAACTCAGCAAGGTTCTTTGCCAAGATCTTACCAAGCACTGTGTTGCTCACAGGTACTAAGACCTGCAACATTATTTTGAAGTTCATTTAAAGCTGTGCTCAATAGATAAGCTGAGTTTTTTCCTTCTTCTCTTATA
>NW_021566839.1:0-427 GCF_001605985.2 Dendrobium catenatum
CACCATCCTGCCTCTTTTGTTGGGACAAACCGTGGACGTCACTGTGGTCAAGACCACCCATACCTTAGTAACATCAGGGTTGCTGCCCCACCCTATAGGTCCTCACCTAGCCTTGATGGCCGACCCTCTATTGGGTCTTTTGTTGGATCGGTCCCATGTGACTCCCCACTTGGGTCGACTCCTAGCCATCCTAGTCAGAAAACGTCTCTTGAACCTAAAATTGAGTGCATCCATTTTGTGGATACTAATGATATCATTGATGACGAGGATTTCTTTGATGATGAAACTGAATTGATTGAATTAGACACTGATGTAGGATATTTAGAACCTTTGAGCATTGATACCTTAGCCCATCCTAATCTTAGTCTCATCAAGGATATCCTGTTGGAAAAGGTCTGCCCGGATGATATTAATTTGATCCCGAAAG
>NW_021566840.1:0-256 GCF_001605985.2 Dendrobium catenatum
TACATAATTTTTTATATTTTATTTTAATTCATTTTATAATATCCAAGGAGTTTCCAATGACCATAATAGTTAGCAATGGAAGACTTTGTAGTGGTGATCAACTAGATTAAAGGGCATACTTAATTAAAAAATCCTCACATAAATTTGTTTACAAACTTATATGCTATTTAAAATTATAGAAATGATTTCAAATAACAAAAAAGTAAAATCGGATATCTAACTATACTTAGCAGAGGCTCAGCGTCACCAACAAAAT
>NW_021566841.1:0-882 GCF_001605985.2 Dendrobium catenatum
CTTCAATCTCTCTTCAGTTTGCACGAAGACCAGTGGAAAAAAAAGATTAAGAAATAATTTTAAGTGGGCCTTAATATGAAAGACATAAAAAATCGACCAAAAATTGCTAAATTACAAATATGTGCGTACTTGATCATCCTGTACGATCATATTTTCATACTTACGAACAGTGTAAAATTGTAGCGTACGAACTCTATGTGCATTGGGATGAAAATACTTCATACCCGATCATCGTCCCGTACCAACTATATTCATCCGGTACGAACAGTTATTTTAAAGCCTCGTTGAAACATAACTGAAGATGATCCATATGTTTAAAGAACAGAGAACATCATCCTGGGATGTATGTTCATGTTCGTCTGGACGAATAGCATGAAGCTTGAATCCAGAGGACTTTGTCCGGGGACTAACAGGGAAAATCGTCTGGATGATAATTAATATTGAGAAGTTAGAGAACATTATCTAGGGACAAACAGGACATTTCGTCTGGATGAACTGTGTAAACTTGAAAATCCGAGAACATCTTCTAGAGACGAATTAGGTATTTCGTCTGGACGAATAGTATGAAGTGAGAAATCAGAGGACATTGTCCAAGGACGAACTGAAGAATTCATTTGGACGATCAGGACATAGAAAAATTTTCTCGCTTCCTGTTCATTCCATTTGCTCTCTGAGGGGTATAACTAACTTGATCGTCCCATACAAACTTGGTTCATCATGTACGATCAGAATAAGAAAAAAAATTGATTTTTAAAGATCTCCCTCAGTGTGTGTGCTAAGTTACTCAATTACAATCACACTCTCTCATACTCAACAAAGATGAAAAATACATACTTCAATTTATTAAATATCTTATGCTGGAATTTGATTTGAAGTCTTCAT
>NW_021566842.1:0-452 GCF_001605985.2 Dendrobium catenatum
CGGTTAATCATTTGGACGAAAATTTATTCGTCTGGACCAAATTTTTATAGAGGACCGATCGTCCTGGATGATTCTTGACTTCGTCTGGATGAAAATTTTCCAGAGGACCAATCGCCACGGACGATAATTTAATTTCGTCTGGACGAAAATTTTCCAGAGACCCTATCGTCCTAGACGATTTTTAATTTCGTCTGGACGAAATCTTTCCAGAGAACCAGTCACCACGGACGATAATTTAAATTCATCTAGACGAAAATTTTACAGTGAACCAATTGTCCTGGATGATAATTAATTTCGTCCTGGATGAATAGGACTTAGAAAAAAATTTTCGAGCAAGTTCCTATTCGTTCCATATGCTCTATAGGAGATAACTGTCTGATCATCCAGTACGAACTGATATCGTCCCGTACGATCTGTATAAATTTTATATGATCTCCTTATGTGTGTGTGTG
>NW_021566843.1:0-214 GCF_001605985.2 Dendrobium catenatum
ATAAATGTGAAATAAATATAGATAATTACTATTTTTTTATTTGACTTAAAATAAAATGAATATAATGAAAAGCTCTTTCATGATGAGCCACTATGAGTTTGACTAGATAACAAGCTCATGAGTCAAATTTATCGAGTTTCGAGCTCAGATTTAGGAGCTCGTTGGATAATCGAGCTCGAGTTCGATTGAGCTGCTCTGACTTGTTGACTCGTTG
>NW_021566844.1:0-383 GCF_001605985.2 Dendrobium catenatum
TGAGATATAATCCCAGCATTCTAAAAGAGATCAATCATTTTAAGGTTTTTGAAGAAATTGAAGCCTCTTCTCAAGATCAATCAAAAATTCAAGGAAATGCGTAAAGTGCGCCATAAATCAAAAGATGCGCGAATGCGACAGAAATCAAGAAATGCACGAAGTGCATAAAACGTCAAAAGATGCGCAATATGCGCCACCAGAAAAAGAGAAGAAGAGTAAGATGGCTTCCTTCCTTTAAATCCTTAAATCTAAAAATATCCAATCAACTTTAAATACTTGACTTTGAAAATCCTGAATTCAGATTCTTCAACATGCATGAATTATCTATCAGATAGAAGACAATCGCGCAAGAAAATTGAAAAGATCAAATTTCTACCTTCAAC
>NW_021566845.1:0-299 GCF_001605985.2 Dendrobium catenatum
CTTACATATTATGGTGATCCCACTTGCACCATTTTTTAAGTCCAATTGGTAGCCACAGTGTATATTTGTTGACGTTATCTGCTCCTACTTGCAACTTATTACTGTAGCCGAAGTCAATTATATTAAAATACTATACATGTTGTTGGAAGTTTATGGAAATTGAAGAAACTAAGGGTCTCCTTGGCATTTCAAATTAGCATTAAAAAAAAAGAACTGATCAATAATCAATAAGCAGATATTTTGATTCTAATTAGCAAACTTTCACTTGAAACTTTTAGGTATTATGCAACGAAGACTGA
>NW_021566846.1:0-206 GCF_001605985.2 Dendrobium catenatum
GCTCTTTGGAATGGCTTCCATCCTTGGTAGGCCTCTTTAAACAGATTAGGCTACGGCTTCGGTCTCTCGACCGTCTATGGCTTGTGTTTTAGTTAGGTTAGATATTTCCAAAAAACATCCTTCAAAAATATGGTTATGCTCTAAATTAAATGGTTATTTCCAAAAGGGAGATTTTGAAAATTATCCGATATTCTGTTCTCATTATA
>NW_021566847.1:0-243 GCF_001605985.2 Dendrobium catenatum
ACTGTTATCTAGTTTTGTATCATTTGAAGATAACAGCCATTGAAAGTCTTGAAAGGTGATGGTTCTTTTGTTGTTGTAGATTTTAGCTGCTGTACATTCATCAAATCTGTTCATTTCTATTTGGATTTGTCTGCTAAGTGGAAAGAAGCTGTCTTTTTATTTTCTTTTGCTGATTCAGAAGATTTCTAGCTCATTTTTGAGAATTATTATTGCGTCCTCCCACCTGACGCAGAGATGCGTCCT
>NW_021566848.1:0-2316 GCF_001605985.2 Dendrobium catenatum
TTTTAATTTTATTTGCATAACTTATTTCAATCACTTTTAAGGTTAAATTATCAAATGAATTTTATATTACTGCTTACATTTCAAGTTTTTCTTTTTTCTTCTTCACTTTTTGCTGCTGTCAAAAAGGGGGAGAAATTGTTTATTTTTGATAGTTCTTCTATGAATGTGTTTTTGTCGTTGTGTGTTTTGTGTGTTTTTTTGTTTTTTGTGATATTATGTTTTGTGTGATATTATTTTAATTTTGTATAAAATCTTTGAAAAATAAAAATTTTGAATCAATGCCTCCTTATTTTCATGAATTCATCAATTCAGGGGGAGTTTAGGAGATTCTTAGAATTTGAAATCCTACAAAGAATAATTGTTTTGTCATCATAAAAAAGGGGGAGATTGTTAAAAGAGTTGTTATTTACATGTTTTACATTCTTATAATTTGTATAGTTTTGATGATTCCAAATATTATTGTTTTATGTGTAGTTATCTCCTAACAATTTTTAGAAAATTTGTTTTGCTCTTGTGTGTACTAACATTTCAGGAAAATCGAACTCCAAACTGCTGAAGACTTCAAATCAAATTTAGCATGAGATATCTTGTATTTTGAAGCTTGTAATTTTTGTATGAATTAAGTTTGAGAGGGAATGATTGTAATTGAGTGAATAAACACACACACACTTGAGGAGATCTTAAAAATTTTATACTGATCGTACGGGACAAATACAATTCGTACGGGACGATCAGGTCAGTTATCTCCTTATAAGAGCAATGTAATGAACAGTTTTTGGAGAATTTTTTCTAAGTCCTGATCATCCAGGATGAAATTATTTTCGTCCCATGATGAGCTTGGCTCTATAAAATTTTTGTCCAGATAAAATTATAATCGTGCCAGGATGAGCTAGGCTCTATAAAATTTTTGTCCAGACGAAATTATAATCGTCCCCAGACGAGTTAGGCTCTATAAAATTTTCGTCCATACGACATTTATAATCGTGCCTAGACGAGTTACTCTCTATAAACATTTTGTCCAGACAAAATTCTGTTCGTCCTAGGATGATGGGAACCGACTTAAGTAAGTTTGTTACATCTTGTAGTTATTTGGGAACTGACCTATGAAATAACTGTTCATCCGGACGAACCTAGTTCGTACGGGACGATGATCGTGTACGAACATAGTTCGTACCAATATATATTAGGATCGTTTCCGACATTTTAAGTAAAATTGTCAAGGACGATCCACGATCGTACGGGACGATCCATTTCGTGTTGACTTGAAAATTTGTAGTTTTTGGATGATTTTTCTTGTCTCTTCTATATAAAGTCCAATTTTGACTACCACCAAATCTTTTTGCTCGTTGATCTTCGTGCCTATTGAAAGTACAGTCAAGGAGAGAGTGTGAGAGAGCATTCAAAGGAGAATTCTTACTACTGAAGCGTGAAAGCTTCACTTTGTTTTTTAAAGGTAAGATTCTCTACTTGTAATTTTGGATTACTTCTTTTCTTTCTTCCTTCTAGAATTCTTGTGAGAAGATCTGTCAAGGAAATTTAGTTCTTTGTCGACACATGGAGAGTGTGAACAGCTGCGGGTTCTCTGCCCACACTAGGAGAGTGTTAAAGGATAAAGGGTTCTCTGCCTACACCGAGAAAGTGTAAAAGGATGATGGGTTCTCTGCCTACACCAGGAGAGTGTGAAAGGACGAACAGTTTTCTGCTGACATCGGAGGAGTGTGAAAGGATAGACGGTTCTCTGCCAGCACTGGGGATAGTGTAAAAGGATGACGGTTCTCTACCGCACCGGGTAGTGATGAAAAGAGTTTTGTACAGGCTTCTCCACCTTGCTGTGGGTGCAAAAGGAGAGTCACTAGTGGTGTTAGTGCAATACTCGGAGGGTGCCTCCGGGGAGTGGATGTAGGTCTGGTTTTGACCGAACCACTATAAATCTGGTGTCATTATTTTTTCGCTACTTCTTTATTTTTGTGATTTACTGTTTTAAAACTATGGTTGAAAAACTATCTCTACAAAAATTCATTAAAGTTTAATTTCAGTTTAAAATACTCAAAAGAGGGATTATTTTTTAAAATACCAATTCACCCCCCCCCCTACCAATTTCCCCCCCCCCCCCTCTTGGTTAGTCGTGGGACATAAGCTTAGGCTTGATAACATAATTCATAGTGAACGAGTTTCAACAACTCATAGCATCAGGTAATGGTCTGACGGAACTCCGAGCATCTAGCGATGCTATGATAAAACTCAGTGCATTAGGTGGTAGTCCAACAAAGCTCAGGGCGTCAGGTTGTGGTCTGATAGAACTCAAGGTGTCAAGTG
>NW_021566849.1:0-328 GCF_001605985.2 Dendrobium catenatum
GCAAAAGATAGGAATTGATCCGGATCTTCAGGTTTTTTTATTTTTTGATGATTTTGATTCTTTTGTACTCAGGATAGATTTCAGTACTGGTGATTGTAGTGTAGTTCCTGAGTTTGAGATATGAATCGACTTGTATATTGATGTTTAAAATTTTATAGATGTTTGATAGAATGTTTATTGAATGTTTTAGATAACTCTGGTAAATTGTTTGGGAAATTGATTGACATTCTTTCCAAGTTAGATCTTGGGGCGTGACACCTTCTTCCTTGATCGACTTTTCTCCCTTCAACTTCAATAACCCGACCATGGTCCCTTTGACCTCTTTCAC
>NW_021566850.1:0-1277 GCF_001605985.2 Dendrobium catenatum
AGAAAGCCTATTCTCCATCTCAATCCCATCCAAAAACTAAATCACCATCAAAGAGCAGCTATAACTTTGCAAAGCAATAATTCAACCTAGAAGATAGCAAAATCTAAGCTGATCAATATTAGGATACGAAATCTAAGCTGCACCATTTCCCAAGAATTTGATGGCTATGCCTGTGGATCTTCCAATGAAGCTTCAAGGTTTAACTCAAGTTACGCTCCTTCGATTGAAGTGGAAATTTTCTCTGCAGAGAGAGAAGAGAGAGAGAGAGAGAGAGAGAGAGAGAGAGTCGAAGAGAATGAGTGACAGCGAGGGAGAGAAGGAAAGGGAAAGATAGTGTAGTTCGGCACGTAGTGTAGCCCTTTCTTCTGTTTCTATCACTCATTCTTTCTGCTAAGCTCCGTGTGTTTCGGCTTTTAAATCTGGAGAATATCAATGCCATGGCCGAAGAAGCGCTCGAAAGGGATAAAGTTACCTTCAGAACTTGCGAGCTCCCGTCAACATCTGATCGGATAGGTAAAGGAAATGTCATCGAAGGAGTGAAGTTAAACAAGAACGAAGTAGCCGAAGAGCCTCTCATGCAATCTTACAGCTCCTGCGAAGAAATGAAGCCGAACAGCAACGAGGCAAAGGAATTCTTCGTCGAGCAAATTTAGAACCCGCTCAATATGAGCGGGTTTCTAATTCGCACAAAATAATCCCTGTAATAGACGCCTAATGCTTTGGAGGGTTTCATTTTGTTTCGCTCAAAATTAGTCAAACAACCAAATTTAGTAAAACCATGTATTTGTTTTACTTTACACTCCTAATTCAGGCAACCAAATAGCCCCTATATAACTCTTTTGGATTTTATTTGAATTTATAAAAAATTTCTAAACATTATTTGATTTTAATATAATTTACTGGGTTGTTATTTTTGCCTTATTTTGGATGTACATGAAGATTTTTTACTTTCCCATGTAACTAGCCATTTTATAGCCTTCTGAAACATATATTTATTTAATATAAATGAATTATTAATCAAATATAATATTATTAGTTGATAAATTAATATTAGATTATTAGTTTTATTCAAATTTGGCTTTACTTACCCTTTCCATTTAAATACCCCTCCTCCTCTTCATGTAAGGGTTGTACAAAAAGGAAAACTCCAACAATTTTTCTATTCTTCTCTTCTTCTTTACATGCAAAATCTTGAGAGAATAAACTTTGATTTTCATTCCAAGAGCTCTATTCGTTTGCAAAATCAAATTCTTGGATGGAAAGCTTCAACAGACTAA
>NW_021566851.1:0-284 GCF_001605985.2 Dendrobium catenatum
TATTTATTATATATTTATAACTATTTTATTTTTTTTATTAAATTTTATTTTAATTTTTCTTTAAAATTATAAAAACAAAAAAAATCTCTTGCCTGCCCTCTTTTCCTCTGAGAAATTATTGTGTGCGGAATTTGAATGCATTCGGATTCCAATCACAGCTTGCCACATTAGCGGATGCACTCCGGGGTCCAGTGCATCCGCTGACATGGCACATGATGACTGGAATCCGAATGGATTCGGATTCCGCACACAATAATTTCTCATTTTCCTCTCCCTTTACCTCT
>NW_021566852.1:0-217 GCF_001605985.2 Dendrobium catenatum
GCCACCAGCGAGGCAAAAGGGATACGAGCCCCAGCCACATCATAGCCCTATAAACCATCTCATCACCAAACGCAAAAACCAACCACACAAAACAACTGGACCAAACAGCAAACAGACAACTTATCTTCTCCTTCGTCCCCTCCCACGAAATCTTCCACGAGGGGTGACCGAAACTACAGGCCTATCACGAACTAAATTAAAGTCGTTGCCAGGGTCA
>NW_021566853.1:0-270 GCF_001605985.2 Dendrobium catenatum
ATATCGCCTGCCTACTTCAGTATGCTGCGGTCTGTAGGATTGTATGGAAGAGGGTTGAAGGCACCTTCCATGTATGAGTAGCGAACATGAATTTTAAAAGAGGAGCTGGAGAACACAGAGCGGAGCATTCATGAGATTAAAAGGACATGGATTGAGACTAGTGTGAGTGTGTGACCATTATGTCAGATGGATGGACTGACATGAAGAGCAGGAGACTTTCTTACTTTCCACTATTTCATATATCATTTAGATGTTTTTATTGTAAGATAC
>NW_021566854.1:0-264 GCF_001605985.2 Dendrobium catenatum
TATTTATTAATCTAGAGAAGCCACCAATATTTTTTTCTGGACACATAAAAAGCATCAATGATTCATTTTCTCCTTTACTCCTCTCTCGAGACTAATGAGTCACGAAATCAAGAACAACTTTAGGTAGGCCCCACCTGAACAAAATTTATAGCTCCGCCACTAATTATGTGTATATTTTTCATTTAATTTTTGAGAATTTTATTTTCTTGTATGATTAATCAAATAATGTATAAATAGTTAAAAAAATTATATATATATATATAT
>NW_021566855.1:0-332 GCF_001605985.2 Dendrobium catenatum
TGATTTAAGGATCCCTCTTCAAAGCTTGCAACGAGCCGACAAACCCCCGAGGCGCTCAAGTAGCGTTTAGGGCGGAAAATCGGTGCGATGCTTGTGGCGAAGGGGATAAAAAAATGTGTTCTTATTTTATTTTTATATAAGTACCCCCAAACGCCCACGTGGTGTAGAGGGGGGAAATCTGCGTTTTTCTCTAACACCTGTTTTCTTCTTATAATCAACAAACCTAAAAACCCTTAAATGCTCACGTAGCAGGCGGGGATAAAAATTTTTATTCGCGACCGCGGTGTCATTTTTTTACACCTACCTGAAGCGCTCACGTAGCGTCGATGGGA
>NW_021566856.1:0-339 GCF_001605985.2 Dendrobium catenatum
AATATATGATACTTATAATATTTTCTGTACTTATAAATATTTAATAGTTTTTACTATTTTTCTAATAGTTTAATTATCTTTAAAAATAATTTGTTAATTGATATATCATCAAAAATTTATCTTGATCGACACGAATCTCGAGGAAAAAATCAAGTTGGAAACTTCAAAATTAAATCTGGGATCATCTGAATTCTGATTTTAGCAAACTTACAGTCGAACTGATTGTATCGGAAATACGAACCCAACGACACCAAATTCAATTCAATCTGAGCCCAAATGGGTCCAAATCGAAGACCCGAAGGACATTCGGAAGGTTCAATCCATAATTTGGATTACCAA
>NW_021566857.1:0-290 GCF_001605985.2 Dendrobium catenatum
CTTGTTTTATTCTTCTTATTATTATTATTATTATTATTATTATTATTATTATTATTTACTCATTTACGCAAATAACTGCGAAGTTTATTTGATTTAAGACTATTAAGCTGGAGTGCTACGTTTCCCTACTAGCACAAAAAAAAATACATTGATAAGTATGTTATAATCTCACTATCTGGAATTTTTATTAGGTCCGGTGTCCTGATATAGCTATGTTCGGACGTCAGTAAAATGGTGTCACGTGCTCTTACTCTTTACCGTGCGGCCCGACGACCCGACCCGAATCGGAC
>NW_021566858.1:0-280 GCF_001605985.2 Dendrobium catenatum
GATATGTACATCGGCCTGGCCGATCAGTACAAACTCAAAAGATCGGCCAGAGCATTGCCCTGTGAATAGTCCTGGACGATTGAAATTTGGCTTTATCGGTCCGGCCGATCACTTGATCGTCCTGGTCGATTAGTTCAAATCAGAGACAAATCGTCCTGAGCATCGCCCTATTTTTGAGCTGGCCGATATTTATCGTCCTGAAGTAACTTAAGGATTTTGAATAGATCATCCAGGCCGATCCTGCGATCGTCCTGAACGATATGATCGTATCAATCATCCT
>NW_021566859.1:0-205 GCF_001605985.2 Dendrobium catenatum
ATTTGGAACCGATGGTCGCTTGCCTACCTTGTCGTGGGTGTCGCGCCGGTTGCCCCTCCTATCACGCTAAGAAAAGCGTGTATAGGCAGACCACCGACTCGACACGCATGCCGAGGTAAGAGAGCAAATAAGGATTCGAAAATTGAGACAAAATTTTTCTTTTCTTTCTCTTTTTTTTTTTCTTTTCTCTCTCTTTTTTTTTTTT
>NW_021566860.1:0-270 GCF_001605985.2 Dendrobium catenatum
TTTCATCCTAGACGATCGTCAGATCGTACAGACGATCGTCAGATCGTACAGACGATCTAATTTAAAACTGCTCTAAAAACGGTTAGAATTCGCACAAACCAATTTTTCACACATCGTCCAGTACGAAACAAAAAGTCGCCCTGGACGATTTCCTCCAATGTTTGAATTTTGAATTTTATTTTAAGAAAATTAAACTAAATATTCAAAAACACATAAAACATAAAACAAAACCATAGATTCAAAATTAAATTCATTCAAAACACACAAAAT
>NW_021566861.1:0-218 GCF_001605985.2 Dendrobium catenatum
AAGAACTCTTGCCTATTTGAGAATAGACGTCCGTAAACTTAGCTCAGATAAGATGATCTTACGGGGTTTTAACGAAAATGGCGAGAGGGCTTTGGGTTCAGTTACTTTGTTGTTGGAGATAGAAGATTTTAAAACTGAAGCTAAGTTTCATATTATAGACGCTCCAACATCCTTCAATGCTATCTTAGGTAGACCCTGGCTTCACGAATATAGGATGG
>NW_021566862.1:0-270 GCF_001605985.2 Dendrobium catenatum
GTGTCGTTGATTTTGTATTTCCGAGAAGCTTAGTTTGACTATAAGTTTGCTGAAATTGGAGTTTGGGTGATCCCAGATTTAATTTTTAAAGTTTTTGGCTTGATTTTGCCTTGAGATTTGTGTCCAATCAAGATTTTTTTTTTGAGGATATATCAATCTTTTTATTTTGTATAAGTTATATGATAGTAAGACATTGGATAGTCTTGCATTGATATCCTCATTTTCAAATTAAATAAATTAGGCAAAAATAAATTTTAGTTGAAATGCTTC
>NW_021566863.1:0-210 GCF_001605985.2 Dendrobium catenatum
GCTTTTAAAGTTATTTATTAATCCAAAGAAGCCACCAACATTATTTTTTGGACACATGAAAATCATCAATAGTTTGTTTTCCCTTTTACTCCTCTCTCGCAACTCACGAGTCATGACCTCGAGCACGGCTTTCGTTAGGCCCCCCCTGGAAAAAACTTCTGGCTCCACAACTGAATATCATTATAGATACATCTTGAATGTTGAAAGAAT
>NW_021566864.1:0-519 GCF_001605985.2 Dendrobium catenatum
ATCGCCCAAAGTCACAATCCCCTGACTAGGTCTATGAGACTATGACAAAAATTATACTATATATTCCGTTTTAGATCTACTCAAGCGAAAACCTTTAGACTCTAAGGTTGACCTCCATAATTCAAGTTTGCCTTGAACTCCCTCTCTAGTCTTATCAACAAGAAGAATATTGTCAGCAAAAAGCATACACCAAGGTACATCCTCTTGCAAATTTGTAGTGAGAACATCCATGACTAAAGCAAAAAGATATGGGCTTAAGGCTGATCCTTGATGTAACCCAACTGAAATAGGGAAATACTTGGCCAATCCACCTTGTGTTTGAACACAAGTAATAGCTTCTGCATACATATCTTTAATGATTTTAATATAAGTATTATTGATTCTTTTCTTTTCAAGAACTCTCCATAGCACTTCTCTTAGAACATTATCATATGCTTTTTCTAAATCAGTAAATATCATATGTAGATCCTCCTTATTTTCTTTATATTTCTCCATCAAACCTCTTAATAAATATATGAC
>NW_021566865.1:0-222 GCF_001605985.2 Dendrobium catenatum
ATTAACTACAGTTTAAATAGTTAATAAAATTAACTAAGTTCCTATAGTGCAAATAGTTAATAAAAAAAGAATTAGCCAATTTAACTGTAGTTTAAATAGTTAATAAACTAACTAAGTTAACTACAGTGCAAACAAGAGTAAGGAAATCTCACTGTATCTTACTTTCTCTTTTTTTTTATATATATAAAAAAAGCATATATACTTTTAGATTTAATATTAACG
>NW_021566866.1:0-339 GCF_001605985.2 Dendrobium catenatum
GATCCTCTCGAACTATCGTATCTGCTTTTCTTCTCTCCATCTCTGTCTCTACCAGAATCATCTCTTCGTACCTCATCTCTCCTCCTCCTGGTATCCTCATACCTCGATACCGGTGTTGTCAAGTCAATCTCTATCAATCGGGCCCGCTCTACTAGCTCAGAGAACTCATGTATCCGGAAGGGTACTAGTGGATGCCTCAGCTCTCTGTTCAATCCTTGCAGAAATCTATAGCATTTTTCTTCGAGAGTAGGAATCAGATGAGCAGCGTACCTCGCAAGTGCAGTAAACTCGGCCTCGTACTTCATCACTGACTTGCGGCCTTGCTCCAATCTCATGAAA
>NW_021566867.1:0-250 GCF_001605985.2 Dendrobium catenatum
CCAAACGAAGCCTCTAAGTGTAGCAAAAAAGCTAGTAAGTCATAATATTAAAATTTGAGTAATTGTAAATCAAATTTTGCATGAAATTTTTTTGTTTATTTTAATTTTGCTAAAAATATATATAAATTTGACATTTAAAGAATATTTTAGAATATTATTTATCCAATAATATTTTAATTTTGAGCACATCGTGGAATAAAAGTTAATTAATCCTAATCATGCTTAATTACCACATATGCCAAAGCTAATG
>NW_021566868.1:0-562 GCF_001605985.2 Dendrobium catenatum
TATTACAAGAGCAATTATTGGAAGAATTGAATGAATTTTTATCAGAACAATAGAAATTGATTGTGAGTTGGATAGATTGGGTAGATTAAGGTACATTATTTTCATACATAATTGATTCCATATGTGAATTGTTCAAAACACATATAAGTGTGTAAATGAACAGTATAATGGATCTACCAGAGTGTGATGTACCAAATGAGCAACATAAGATAACTCTAATACCATCAGACACTATTATGCAGCTGGGCAGTATTATATCACAAGTAATGGGCAATACTCAAAATAAGCCATCTAGGAACAAGAAAGAAGAAGGAGACAAGCACTTACATGCATTTTATAAATTGAAGCCTCCATTATTCAAAAGAGTTGTAAGTCCATAGGCTGCAGAAGATTGGTTACTAAGGATAGAGAAGATCATTGATAGTATGTGGTGCTCAAAGAATTGAAAGGTACCATTTTCTATATTTTTATTTGATGAAGAAGTTGAGGGATGCTGGATTGGACAGTAGAGAGATAAATTCCAAAGGAAGAGCAATGTTGAGATCAATTTGGATGAATTGAC
>NW_021566869.1:0-1091 GCF_001605985.2 Dendrobium catenatum
ACCTACGCACTCCTGAACTGGCTTTGTCTGTTCGTCCCATCTTCGATTCCTGAAAAGTTAGAAGCAAAAAGCAGTCCAAGAGAAATAGTGTTTGTCAATCATCAAAACATAAGACATGAAAATAGGTTTGCAACAGTTTTGTGATGTATAAAAATTTTGAAAAATATTTTTTTTTTAAATTCAAATGCCTTCTTATTTTCAAGAGTTCATCATTTCATGGGGAGTTTAGGAGATTCTTAAAATTTCAAATCCTACAAATAATATTTATTTTTCCATCATAAAAAAGGGAGAGATTGTTAGGAAAGTTGCTATTTTCTTGTTTTACATTCTTGCAACTTGTATAGTTTTGATTATTTCAAATATTATTATTTTATGTGTTGTTATCTCCTAATATTTTTTTGAAGATTTGTTTTTGCTCTTGTGTGGACTAACATTTCAGGACAATCGAACTCCAGACAAACGAAGACTTCAAAATCAATTCATCATGAAATACTCTATGATTTGAAGCTTATACTTTTCTTTGAAATAAACTTGAAAGGGAGTGATTGTAAATTGAGTGAATTAAAACACACACACTTAAGGAGATCTTAATATTTTGTACTGATCGTACGGGATGAACATAGTTCGTACGGGACGATCAGGTCAGTTATCTCCTCGTAAGAACATTGGAATGAATAGGAACTAAAGAAAAATATTTTTTTTAAGTTCTGATCGTCCAGGACAAAATAATTTTGTCCCTGGACGAAGGGAACCAACTATTGCAATTTTTGGCAATGTTCTGCAGTTTTCGGAACCGACCTTTGATATAACTGTTCGTACCGGATGAAATATTTTGTCCCGGGACGAACCAATTTCGTCCCAGAATGAAATTGGTTTGTATTGATGCACAAATTGTTTGTACAGGATAAGTTTTTACACAGTTCGTCCGTACTAACTCAGGTTCATACGGGACGATCTAGTGCACAGAAAAACATGATTTTAGTAGTTTTTTGGACTATTTTTCTTCTCCTTTTTATATAAGGACTCCTATAAACTATTACAAGTGCCTTTGGATTTGTTTTCTCTTGAGAGGGATCATTGAGTGTGAGTGT
>NW_021566870.1:0-283 GCF_001605985.2 Dendrobium catenatum
TCGTCCAGACGAACAAATGTCGTTTCATTGTAGGGGAGATCGGTCAAGTCAAAAAGTCTGTACGAAGGGAAGCATCGTATTTTGTGTTGATTACGAAAAGCCGTTACATTTAGGACGAATTTGATCGTCTGTACGAAATATTTTCGTCCAGACGGACAATGATTTTCGTCCAGGACGAAGTTTTTTTCGGCTAGGACGAACATATCGTTTTCTTTAAATATGAAGGCTTTCTAACTTAACAATCCCACTTCCAAACTTCACTTTCAATCCCTTTCTACTTCAA
>NW_021566871.1:0-384 GCF_001605985.2 Dendrobium catenatum
CAGTTTGACTGCCTAGGTGGCATGGAGGGATGTCTTGGATGCTGGAGTGTTAAGAGCTTAAGGCAATCCACTAGGAGTTTGAGGGTTCAAGCCATTTAGACATTTAAAGAATTGTTGACCAAATGTTGACTGATCAATACCCAAGTGGACTGCTGATGTGGCAGCCAAGTGGCCTAAAGAATTGATTAAAATAAATCAAAACCAAAGCCAAGTAAAAGGATGGAGGTTTGAATTTGATATGGGGTTTGGAGTAGATTTAACCCAACCTTAGAGTTGACTTAGTCAACTCTACTTGGATTTGATTGACCAACATCCCAAAACATGGTTAGGCCATAATTAGAAGTTGGTTTGAAGCTTAAAATGGATTCAATTGATTAAATGGGT
>NW_021566872.1:0-302 GCF_001605985.2 Dendrobium catenatum
CACGTTGATTGCTTGATCAACGATCGATAGTCTAGATTGAGCCATTCAGCGATTCTGTTTGACCGTGTGGTCAATCTTATGGTTTCATCTTCCGTCCGACTCAACCATAACCATTGATTTGAAAATGCATTTAACTTGACGGCTCCCAAGTGGTGCTAACACAATAAAGTTAAAATCATGTCCACTGCAACTTTAGTTTAAATAATATTATTGATTTCATGGCGGTACAATCACTGGGCATTAATGCCTGCTGCCCTGCAATTTGAATAAGCCAATCAGGGCCCACAAAATGGCATTCCGCT
>NW_021566873.1:0-210 GCF_001605985.2 Dendrobium catenatum
AACAAATACTTCAATAAAGATCAATTAATACAACAAACAACATTAAGATAGTGAAGAAATGAAAGCCAGATTCAGAAATCATATAATCATGAAAACAAACCTGCTTTAGCATATGAATTTTACAAGGGCCACATATGTGAGGTCACAGAGATTAAGGCTTCGTTTGGGACAGCTTTTTATTGCTTTCTAAAACAGAGTTTTAGTACAAAA
>NW_021566874.1:0-1921 GCF_001605985.2 Dendrobium catenatum
ATATAACTTATAATTTTTAAAAATCGAAAGAAAAATATAAAGTACAACTTTCTCATCATATCTTAAGAAAATAAATGTTATTTATTCTCTCACTACTCTTTTCACATTAGATGAGTTATAATTTAGAAGATTGTTTATCTAGATAAAATATTAGAGCCATATAATATATTATATAATTTATGACTTATTATTTAAAAAGATTACTATCAAATTTATTGAAGAAACTCAAAACCTAATGAGTGTTTGGATATGCTCATAAATTTGTGATTAATTTCAATCAATATTAAAAAGTCATTAAAAATGAAAATTTTGACTTTATCTATGCTTATGATGCTCAAAATTAGAGAAATATGCTTGAAAATTTCATTTAAACCAAAATATTCTTGAAATTCAAAGAAATGCTTGTTCATTATCAAGCAACATTTCGAGCAAGAAGTTACTTGACCGTTCTTATTCTTGGCACCTTCATTTTCTTTGGCGATTTTGATTTGTGAGCAATGGTTCAAAGTTTCAATGCAACATTTCTATCTCTGTCTCTAGTTAACCGACGATTGTTATTGAAGATTAGTAATGTTATGCATTTGACAAAGTTTGCATCCCCAGTGAGGTGTTTGTGTGCACTATGAACCTGAAACCCAATAAGATATTAGAAATGAGATTACGAGCTTCAAATATCACACAAAACTTATTTTGACCATGATCAAAATATGTTTGACTCATGATCGAATATAGTTCAAAGCTTATTTGAAGATTGGTTGTATGTATGAATAATGTTTAAACAATAGTCGAACAAGTTTCAATCATGTGTCAAAGAACAATCAATCATTATTCGATAGAACTTTGAATAAAGTTTGAAGTTCTTTTTCGCACTACTTATATCTTTTGAAATCGACTCATTTCAATTATCTTGTCATGGATTTAAATGTTTGTTGTAATCATACTTATAGGTAGACATTACAATACTCTCAATTTATATATCGAGCTGGGGATAAAATGAAAAAAAAAAAAAGTATTATATAATTTGAAGTGAATAATATCATTTGTGTTGAAAATGAGAGATAATGACATAACATTTGTCCTTGCTGAATTTTGTACTCTTTAGTGATGTGCTACTGAAGATCAATGCAATGGTGAGCCTATAAGGCTTATTTTTTTATTTTTTATTTTTATAAACAATTTTGATTATATCTTGAATTTTTCAGCTTAATAATATGAACTCACATTTACATATTTAAAATATATATGTTATTGTGTGATCAAAATGATTTCAATCCCAATAATCATCAATAGCACAATTTATGAAGTGGACATATTTGGTCATTTCATATTGATATATATTTGATTATATTTCAAAACTTCAATACTATAACACTAAGGTGAGACATAAGAGGGACAAATTCAATTTTAACATTTTATATATGTTGTGATTTTTTTTTTAACATCAAAATTTTTGTTTGCTACTTTAAATTGTTATGATTATATTCAACAAATTACTGTAAAATATTGTAACAACATTTATTTAATGTAACACTTTATATGATAATTTTATACTCAATTGAGTGTTCCGTATAATTTATTATATTATGATTATTGTGTTGTTCTTCCTCTCCTTTTATAAAAGATAGTTTTAGAAACAATGGTTAAGGGAATAGAGTTTTCTAACGGATAAGCAAATATCAAAAAGCTTCTCAAAACAATAGAACAATGAAGTTCCCTAAAATATATTTCTATAGAAGTGTTCCATCCAAACAGTGACCAAAAATAATTTCGCTGTTTCTAAATAGAAGAGGAGAAAAAACACCGAACAAACGAGGCCTAAATAATATCTTTTTGTTTAATAAGTAAACCATATTCAAAGTTTTTGTTAACCTTATTCGACTTTGCAATTCAACTATTTTATAAAAATTTGAGCAATTTTTTA
>NW_021566875.1:0-344 GCF_001605985.2 Dendrobium catenatum
TTCTGTCTGCTTGTATGAGTGTTGCAGATTCGGTGGCGTGGCGTAGCAGCTTCTGAATAGAGTGGTCCGCTGCTTTGTACAGGTAGGCTGTCGTGCACTATTTGTTGATTTTGTTGGCGGGTCATAGTGCACTAACTAATCTCCTGCCTTGTAATCTCTTTAATAGGTATTGTAATTGATCTCTCGTCAATGGTTGATAAACTTTCATATTTCTCCAAGGCTGACATGGAAGATGTAGAAAAAGAGGATAGTTTTGGAGCTTCTGCTAAGAAAGAATATTCTACTTTCAAGCCATTCACATTTGCCAGCTCTAGGAACGTGTGAATTTTGGGAGAAATAATGAA
>NW_021566876.1:0-202 GCF_001605985.2 Dendrobium catenatum
AGGGAGGAAGTCACGGCAGCAAAGAAACCCCAAACGATACCTCAAAACTCCAGGAGGTGGCCACAGTTCCAACAGCCAAGCACAGGAAACCAGCAGTTTTTTCACAAGTTCCAAAAGGTAAGTTCAATTCACAGTAAAAAAAGGACCACGGCAATAAATTAGGTGGTAAACCAAAGGGTCAGCAGGAAACCAAAGCAAACCA
>NW_021566877.1:0-542 GCF_001605985.2 Dendrobium catenatum
GTAAGGAACTTGTCACCTCATCTCAATCATTCGGCTTCACTACAGGAAAACAGCTAATTACCGGCGGTTATGTCCGGCGGTCCATAGACCGCCGGTATTAACTGCGGTTTCGCCGGCGGTATAGCCGCCGGCTTATTCCTGCTGAGACCGGCGGCATTGACCGTCGGCAAACCGTCGTCGTTTTAGACCGCCGGTAATAACCGCCGGTACAAAGTTTCCTACGCCGAATTTTCCGGCGGTCACATACCCGCCGGATAACCGCCGGTAAGTTATACAACCGCCGGTAAATAAGAGTGAACCGACGGTAAAAACCGCCGGTTTTTGGTGATTCTCCTGTAGTGCTTATGGTGGTAGTGGAGTTGGGGATAATAAAATAGTAGTAGTATTACCTTGCAAATAAAAGAACAAGCTACAGTTAACGAAATGCATCAAATATAGTTACAGAAAAACCTAAACCTATAAATTAGAACCATGTGGAGGTTGAGGGCTTGGCTACATTATAATATTAAATAGTTTATATTAAACACATCGTTGAATTTTAT
>NW_021566878.1:0-299 GCF_001605985.2 Dendrobium catenatum
GTAATAAATTTAAAGATTTTTTTAGTTATTTTTTATCAAAAATTCAATTCCGTTTATGAATATCATATATCTTTATGTTTTACCTTTTGTTACTTTCGACATAGAAGCTAAAAAATTGATGGTAATAACTATTGTGCTTTTCTTCTACTTTTACATAGCACTCTTTTTTTTAGAGACAAAATTGATGGTAATAACTATTGTGCAGCTTTTTAGTACAAGAAAGCCGTCCCAAACGAAGTCTTAATCTCAGTAATTCATATATAACCGTTAGATACATTTATGTTTACTGTTTGTGATGT
>NW_021566879.1:0-280 GCF_001605985.2 Dendrobium catenatum
CTCTCTCTCTCTCTCTGGACGGGAGGATCGGAGATCGGGTAAAGGCTTGGACGTCGGGATGGAGAGGCGAAGTCGGCTTCTGGATCGGAAGTTGGGTAGAGGATCGATCGGAGGGAAGAAGTGATGGGAGCTTGCTGGAGTGGAGTCGAATGGAGGGAAGCAGTGGAGGATGTGGTTTTGCGATAGGGAAGAGGAAGACGGGAGGAGAGCCGAGAGCAGTGGGAAGAAGTCGTGGGAAGAAGTCGAGAGAGGAGGCAGCTTCAGGAGTTCTGCGAATGAA
>NW_021566880.1:0-296 GCF_001605985.2 Dendrobium catenatum
TTCTTTTCTTCTACTTCTATTGTTCTCATTCACATGACTAATGATGTTAGTTCTTGGGATGATTTTAAACCTATTAGTCTTTGTACCTTTCTTAGTAAATTAATTTTTAAAAATTTTTATGAGTCGGTAACTTATATTCTTCTTAAAATTATTTCTCCCTATAAAGTTTGATTTGTTATAGGAAATTGCTGATAATATCATGTTGGCTCAGGAATTTTTCCATGATCTGGAAGTCAGGGTGATAGGTAGCAATATTATCTTGCTTATAATAATATTAATTGGAACTTTCTCTACAA
>NW_021566881.1:0-278 GCF_001605985.2 Dendrobium catenatum
CAATTTCTTTGTTGATTTTTTTAAATATCTATTTTTTTCTTTTTTAAGTCAAACGAAGACTTGCTCGACAACCTAAATCTCTAATACCAAGTTGATGCAATCTAAAAATAACTAAGATCGTAAACAAAGGACTTCCTTCCATAAAACATACACAAACAAAATCTTAGAACACAAATAATTCAAGCTCACATTAAACATTACTATACAACAAGTCCTTATAGTTTACAATACTTAAACATTTAATAAAACAAGACACAATAATATCTTAGAACTTAAAA
>NW_021566882.1:0-264 GCF_001605985.2 Dendrobium catenatum
AATGAGCTCCTTAAGAGGCCAAATAACCTCTTAAGCTAATCCACTCAATTTTAAATAACTCCAGCTGTTAGAATATTCTCTAGAAGCTTCCTAGGGTAACCCCCAACCATTTGATCATAATCAAGTGGCTTGAATCAAATCCTTGGGTTCATGTGAGACAAAAAGCCCTTTACACATAGGATGTACCCTTGTCCTTGATTCCTCCTGCTCCCACAAACTCCCTGGATAGGTGGCAATCATCTAGGAGCTCTTTCAAACAATCTC
>NW_021566883.1:0-259 GCF_001605985.2 Dendrobium catenatum
GAATGGATAGGTGGTCGGCTGCATTTGATCCGAACACATTTAAAGGAATCTCGGCACCAGTATGGGTTAGATTTCCATGTCCACCGTTGTATTGCTGGGAAGAGGACAATATCGCAAGGATTACATCTTGCTTGGGAACGCCAATGTATATCGATGGCAATACATTCCGTTGGAGCAAACGGGAATTTGCTAGAGTTTGTGTTAGGATTGATCTGGAGAAAAACTGCTGAATGGTGTGTGGGTGGATGGCTCTGCTGGA
>NW_021566884.1:0-347 GCF_001605985.2 Dendrobium catenatum
TATAAAGATAAATAGTTAGATATTATTTAATAATTTTTATTAAAGAGCAAGCTTATTGTTATAGCTGCATATGTGTAAGTTAACTTGAGATTGTTTGGTTGGAAATATTAGGAGTGTTTTGTGTTATTTTTTTGTGTTTAGTTTGTTTTGTTATTTTGAAATAAAATAAATGTATAGTGAATTTTGAGGGATTTAAAATTTATTGATTTTTTTCTTATTTTGAAGTAGCACAAAATAACTTATTATTAAGGTATCCTTTGGGATCGGTTTTTCATTATTTATGAAGCAATTTTTTAGAATAAAAAATTTTTAAATTAAAATTTTTTATACTAAAAAAATGTTTAACA
>NW_021566885.1:0-252 GCF_001605985.2 Dendrobium catenatum
ATTATAATTAATCATATTTATTTTTTTATTCATCTTCTTATAATTTTTAATTTTATACAAAAATAAATTAGTCTAAATTCGAACTCTTAATCATTAATAAAAAATTGTGAGAGAATATTTAAAAATTTTAATTTATACCCTTGTTATAAAAAAAAGCTACTCCACTATTATAATTATATGCAGTATAGGGGCAAACGAGTCGAGTCGACATCAAGCCAAGGGGTGTTTGAGTCGAGCTCGCATGCCAAATAC
>NW_021566886.1:0-1156 GCF_001605985.2 Dendrobium catenatum
CAGAGAACCTTCATCCTTTTACACTCTCTAAGTATAGGCAGAGAACCTTCTTCTTTTTACTCTCCTCAAGTGTCAGCAGAGAACTAGATCCTCTTGAAAGATCTTCAAAGTAGAAATATAGAAGGATAAATAAACTTAAAGTACACACAAAGATTCATACCCTTGAGTAACCAAGTGAACCTTTCACACTCCAATAGGAAGAAATGTCTTTCAAACACTCTCACTAACTCTCTCCTTTAGTTCTCCTTTACTATTCACAAAGAGCAAGTGACAAAAATATCTAATGAAATACTTAATTGGACCTTTTATAGAAAATACAAGAAAAACAATCTCGAAAACTATAATTTTCAAATTTTAACCGTTCATGATCGTCCAGTACGATCCAATTTTGTTCGTACGAATACTTCAACAACTATTATGAATTAGTATGAACTCATTGTGAATTAGTTTGAACTATATTCGTACCCGATCATCATTTGTACAAAATATGTTCGTTTGATACGAATAGAAAATTTTAAAGTATGTATGTACGAACGTCTGAATAAAAACATAATAGAGCGCATCATCCCAGTACAAACTAAAGATATCATCCGTATGAACTGCATATTTGCCAAATCCAAAGAAGATCATCCTAGGATGAACATAAAATATCATCCGGACAAAAAGTGTATTTGGCAAATCTAGAAAAGATCATCCTTGGACGAACATAAAATAATGTCTGTATGAACTTCACATTTTGCAAAAATAGAGAAGAATGTCTCGGTGCGATAGTAAAATATCACATGTATGATCTATACTTAGAAAAAATTTCTCCATTTTATATTTTTTTTCATTGCTCATTGGGAAAAATAACTGATTAGATTGTCCCGTACGAATAAGTATCGTACAGTATGATCAATTTTAAAAATTTAAGTATTAAAACACTCCCCCTATGTGTGTGTGCTTAGTTACTCATTTACAATCACTCTCTCAAACTCAACAAAATGAAAAATACATACTTCAATTTACAAAATACTCTAAGGTGATCTTGATTTGAAGTCTTCAACAATCTGGAGTATGATTTCCCTTAAATGTTAGTACGCACAAGAGCAAAAATAATTCTTCCAAAATGTGTTAGGAAAAAAAATACTTACTCAAAATAATAATATTTGGAATC
>NW_021566887.1:0-207 GCF_001605985.2 Dendrobium catenatum
TTGCCACCCTTGCTCTTTCTTGCTCTCTCTCTCTCTCTCACACACTCTCTCTTTATCTCTTTATCTCTCTCTCCCTCTCCCTCTCTCTCTATCTCTCTCCCTCTCCCTCTCTCTCTCCCTTTCACTCACTCTCTCCTTCTCTATCTCCCTCTCTCTTGCTCTCTCCCTTGCTCTCTCGTATTCTTTCTCTAGCTTGCTCTTTCTCTA
>NW_021566888.1:0-203 GCF_001605985.2 Dendrobium catenatum
TTCATAATTCATGTTAGTAGAACTCAGCGATGTTTGCTCTGCTAGGGTTTTACCCTTTTTTTTGTCGTTCGCTGCATGGTGATCTTTGCCGACGAAGTCTCAGGGAAGTTTCTCTTCTCTAGCCACCAATTTTTTTGCTAGTTTCGTTTTTTCCTTTTTTAGGTTTCATAGCGTCTAACCGACTTCGTGACCTGGGCTTTTTG
>NW_021566889.1:0-1683 GCF_001605985.2 Dendrobium catenatum
AGCCCAAATAGCGGGTCTTACAACTTATCCCTATAGGTTAAGATGCCCATAAGGGATTTGAGTTTTGATTAAAGAGTCGTTCGTTTAGAACTTCCCTAACACACGGGTCTTACTGCTTTGCTTAGAAGTAGCCCGAAATAGCGGGTCTTACAACTTAGTCCTATAGGCTAAGAGGCCCAAAGTGATTTGAGTTTTGGTTTTAAGGTCGTTCGTTTAAAAGTTCCTTAACAAGCGGGTCTTACTGCTTTGCTTAGAAGTAGCCCGAATAACAGGTCTTATAACTTAGTCCTATAGACTAAGATGCCCATTTAAGTTTGAGTTATTGGATTTAGGGGGCGTTCAGTTAGAAGTTTCCTAACATACGGGTATTACTACTTCGCTTAGAAGTAGCCCAAGTGGTGGGTCTTACAGCTTAGTCCTATAGACTAAGATGCCCATTGAGGAATCTAGGATTAGATTGCTTCCTAAATATTACCTCTAAAGGTTGGACTTACGGATTTCATTGAAAGTAGCCAGGTGGCGAGTCTTACAACCTAGTTCTTATAAACCAAGATGCCCAAAGAGATTTAAGTTTTGGGTTATAGGGTCGTTCGTTTAGAACTTCCCTAACACACGGGTCTTACTGCTTCACTTAGAAGTAGCCCAAAATAGCGGGTCTTACAACTTAGCCCTATAGGCTAAGATGCCCGATTAAGGATTTGTTAATGGGGGATTAGAGATTAGGCCATTTTTACCTAAGACTTTCCGCTAAGGTCGGACTTACGGCTTTCATTTGAAAGTTGCCAATGTTATTATTTGAAATTTATTGCTTCACTTAATAAATATATATTTAGTAAAAGAATTGTCGATAGGATTTACTACTTCTATTAGAAGTAACCTATAGGATTCATATTAGCTAGGGCATAGCTTTAGACACTTTACTCCATCGACGTCAGTTTTAGTGTCTTATTTTATGCTCATAGCTTATTTCTACTACAACAATTTGTGGCTTTACTTTAGCATTGTCGTTTATTTATTTCTACAGCTTTCAGCACTTTGTTTTGCATGCAATAGCTAGATTTTACTTTTTCTAGCATTTAATTTAGTATTGTTTATTGATGCACTAACTTTTTGTCTTTTTGCCTGCAGGAGCTCGTAGCCAGCAGTTTAGGAAACTCTCATGTAGCTACATGAGCATGTTGTTGAGAGCTATAAGAGTGATTGAGATGTTTGTTGGATAGAGTTACTCAGTTTGAGAGTCTGTAGCTCTTTGGAGAGTTACCAGCTTAAGAGCAATTTGAGATGTTCGTTGGTTTGGAGAGCCGTAGTATGATCTTTCTAGAGTGTGGAGCTATGAAGAAGCAACACCATTAAACAGCTTCGACAATCAAAAACTCATCAGGTAGAGGAGTTTCAAAGCTATGCCTTGTGAATGAACTTGATGATAGCCTATTTCTGGTTATTAGATTTTAATTTGATTAAAATTTAAGTTATCAATTAGTTTCATTCAAGTCTCAAATTAATTAAAATTCTTTACTTGACTTAATAAAAGATTTTTTTTATTTAAATCAATCTCAAATGTTTAATCAGATTTTTAAAACAACCAAAAGAATCTAACTACTCAAATTTTCAGTAAGTTCAACAGATTTTTTTATATCTCTTATGATTAATCAACTATTGAATTAACAAAAGAGTTGTTTTGAA
>NW_021566890.1:0-269 GCF_001605985.2 Dendrobium catenatum
TCTATGTGGCCAAGGTTATCTCTTCTTGCCTTGTGCTCGGAACTTGTCAAGCACTTGACAGCCCTCTTCTCCATCATTCAGAAGGAGATGTGCGTTAATTTTCACATATTAAACAATTTTTTAATATTATATAAATAAATAATAAATGTTAGGTATTAAATTCATCAATATAGAAGTTTTAATTAGGCTGTCAAAATAGGTCACAGGTCGGGTGGTTGAATCTGAAACCTACACGGCACTATTTGGCCCATCCCGAATTCGACCCATTT
>NW_021566891.1:0-225 GCF_001605985.2 Dendrobium catenatum
TCTTGCAATCGGCCTGGATGAAATCCCCATTAATTGCATTCCAAAACTTCCTGAGAAATTTTGGAAAAATTGACCTGGATCGGCCAGGACGATATTTTATAGTTCAGGACGATATACCAGGATGATATACCAGGACGATATCCAAAAATAAGATTTTCCTAAGTAGATATGGCGGCAGATTCTTCCTAAATTGAGCCGATCGTCCTGGCCGATACAAAATCATCC
>NW_021566892.1:0-242 GCF_001605985.2 Dendrobium catenatum
ATGGGAGTTCTTAGGAGAGTGGAAGTCCCTATGTGAGGGCATTGTAATGCCCACCAGCCGTAGGATGTGTCCGGGCTCGTGGTTGAAGTCCCTAGGTGAGGGCATCACATCACTCGTCAGTCGCAGGATGTGTCTGGGCTCACGATTTATCTTCTTTCCCTATCTCCTTCATTCTCTCTTTTCTCCCCTTATCCCAACTCTCGACCGACCACCACCTTCCTCTTCTCTCTACCGCCGGCTCC
>NW_021566893.1:0-210 GCF_001605985.2 Dendrobium catenatum
GGATAGAATTGCTCGCTGCTTCGTACAGGTAGACTGTCATGCACTATTTGTTGATTTTCATAGGCAGATCATAGTGCACTAACTAATCTCCTTCCTTCATTGCAAATGCTTGCATCCATTGTTTCTTTGTATGTTGATTAGAGGAATCTCTTATATTTGCTTGCATGTGGACAGACATCGATTGTGGAAGGATTATGTGTCACTTTGAAT
>NW_021566894.1:0-309 GCF_001605985.2 Dendrobium catenatum
ATTGTTTATAATTAAAACTAAGTAGTTTTGTCCCCTCTTTAACTACATCTTTAGTTTTGAATTTAAATTAATTCTTTCGTTAATAATAAACTTTATGACCTTATCAAAAAAATTGATTGAACTATTATTCAAGTTTAAAATTAATTATTTAAGAAACTAATTTTCTCACTTTCAAAAATGAAAGGAATGGATTTGATATCTATATATAAACATTATCAGCAATTTATTTCAATGTGTTTCTAAGATACAAGAATTGATTTTATATCTTCCAAGCTATTTTTGAGTAAGTCAAGAAATCATATGTTACAA
>NW_021566895.1:0-247 GCF_001605985.2 Dendrobium catenatum
ACATCAAACGTTTCAGTTCTGATAAACCATTTAAGATATTACAAATCTTCATGGCCAAAGTTATTACTTTTTCATTTAGGAACATTTTCAAAAGCAAAGAATTTATAGTGTTCTACTGCTTTGTAAGTTGTAACAGTTGATAAGTATATTTTTTGTTATTTATCATTTAATTAGCAAAAAAATCTTTTTTTTTTTGTTACAAGCATAAATTTTTCAACCTCATTTTAATTTAAATTAGATATGGAAT
>NW_021566896.1:0-341 GCF_001605985.2 Dendrobium catenatum
TAAAAACAAAGTGAAGTCAAAACACACATAAAAAAAACAACAAATAAAGCGGAAATAAAACACACTGAAACAAAACATATTTCAAGAAATTATTGAAGCAACAGGTTTGAGCATGAATGAGCTGCGAGCCTTCATATGTACAGTTATCCTATGCCCCCACGAGGTCTTTTGTTAGAGCACACCTGCAAAACTCAACAACAGTCAGATTTAAGAACCCAAACTGGTTTGGGCTCCTTCTTAAGAAAAGTAGAGTGCAATGCAGGTAAGGTATGTTATGAATTATGCATCTTAGGTCTCCACACCAAATGTGTACTACGGTGAATGGTACAAGTGTGTGAGAT
>NW_021566897.1:0-238 GCF_001605985.2 Dendrobium catenatum
GAGGTGATCCCAAGGTCTGGGGAGGTCGATTCGGTCAAAATGCTCGTTTTGACCCTTAAGCGCTTATTTGGTCAACTTAGGTTGACTTGGTCAACCAGGTTGACCCAAGGTCTGGGTTTAGGTCGAACATGTTTTTTTTTTATATTTGAAACTTGCTGGAAGTGGTTGCAAGCAATTTGGAATTTGTTTGGTTTGAAATCAATGTTTGAATCCCATTGGGGTATTTTGGTGATTTTGA
>NW_021566898.1:0-320 GCF_001605985.2 Dendrobium catenatum
CAAGAGGTAACTTTCTCATTTTAAGATTTTTTTTCTATATTTGAAAGTTTTTGTTTTTTTTGTTTTTTGTGCCTTCTCTCTTTTTGATAATGTCAAAGGGGGAGAACGTACTTGTATCCCTTGTTTTTTTTTCAAAAATTTAAAACTACAAAAATATTTTTATATCCCCTATTTTTTTAAAAAGGATTTATTCTAGTGAGGGGGAGATTAGGATGATTTACTTTTTTGAAAATTCAAATTAAAATGTTTTGCCATCATCAAAAAGGGGAGATTATTACGAATCAATGGTTTATGATTTTGATGATAGCAAACATTCATTA
>NW_021566899.1:0-277 GCF_001605985.2 Dendrobium catenatum
AATTAAAATATATTTCTAAAAATAGTTTAACCGATATTCATTAAATTCTATGAAAACACTTTAACTTTTGTGGAGACCCACTAAAAAATCTTATTTCTAGATCAACTTTTTCGCCAATTAATGGATCAAGAATACATGTTAGCAAGCTCCATTAGCCACTTAGGCTTCGTTTGGGACGGCTTTCTTATTGCTTCTTAAAGTAAGAAAGCCATCCGAAACGAATTAGCCTTAATAGAAGTACATTAAACTTAACAAAAGCCCACTAAGTTAACAACTT
>NW_021566900.1:0-296 GCF_001605985.2 Dendrobium catenatum
CTCATTCATGGAGGCAAACAAGGGTGGCCGGCGGCGGTTTGGCTTGGGTGGGGCGGGAGGAGCTAATGAAGAAGAGGGGTTGGGTTGGTGGTTAGGTTGAGGTGAACTTTGGTAGGAGGGGTTATGAGGAGGAGGTTGGTGGTGGGGATGACCGGCGGCGGGTGTTGGGTAGACGAAAAAGGAGGAAGGAGGAGAACCAAGAGCCACCGGTGGTGACTGTTGGGTACGACGTGTGGCATCTCCTAGGCTCCACCAAGCTCTCAAACTCTCTCTCAAGCTCTCACATAAGCTTCAAG
>NW_021566901.1:0-256 GCF_001605985.2 Dendrobium catenatum
AAGGCTTTTTGTTTGGGTCAGCTTTTTATTATCTTTAAAATCAAATTTTTAGTATTTTTGATTAGAAATTTTATTAGAAAATTACTTTAAAATAGTAATAATAAAGTTGTCCTAAGGAAGCCTGTTTTTTCCATTAGGGATTGAGATAACTTTGTAGTTAGTAGTTTAAAAGTTCTCCCCATTAACCTCTCAGACCATCTCTAATGAATAATCTCATTTTTCACTTTCAAATGTTGTGAAATTAAAAAAATGTTGC